>NW_006921693.1:3464283-3480732 GCF_000298275.1 Orycteropus afer afer
TCTGGAATTGAACCCACACCTGTGGTTTCCAGCCAAACAAAAGACAGGAATATGAGTTGAACACTTAGCTCAAGTAGATACAATCCTTGGAGAGAACAATTATGGGAGAAAGAAGGGCTGCTTATGCACAGGGAGACAGCTCAGGGGGCAGGAGTGCATAGACGGATGGACACAGGGTAGAAGTAACTATGGGGAGGAAGTGGGAGGGGAGTTGTTTCACTGTGGTAAACTGTGGTCAATGTCATGAGACAAAGTGTATGTGAACCACTGTATGGAAAGTAAATTTGCTCTCTAAACCGTCACCCAAATCACAATTTAAAAAAAAAAAAAGTGAGCTCCGTCATGTGTTCAGTGATGACCGTTCAGGAGTATACTACCAGGCTTCTCTTCTGAGGCACCTCTAGGTGAACCACAACAGTGTCTCCATTAGCATCCAAATGCACTAACCATTTGCACCAATCAGAGACTCCTGATGGTAAATGGAGCATGTTGTCAGCGACCACTTAGTCTTACCCCCAAAGGAATATATCAGGATCCTGCAAACTGTGTGTATGTGTGTGCTTTTTATGTTTATTAAAATATGAAATAGATTAATTACTGAAGAAACATTGAGCTCCATGATTCTTTTATCTTTTCCAGACACTTTATTTTTTCCAGATAAAATGATCCTATATGAAATAAAAAAGGTGGTGATGATCATTTCAGTACTGAATTTTTTTCCTTATGTGTAAGTTATTATGCAAAAGACTTTATTTAAAATTTCCCACTTACTCTTCTCCTCAATGGCCATTAAATAAATTGACAGAAAATATCTCAATTACATTCTGCAACATTTTTCTCCTGGGATTTTAAGGATGGTAATGTTATTACTTATTAAACTCACTAGTCAATTCCCAGGTAATAAAATATTGCTTTTCACCCTTAAGGCCTAAGTTAATGGGCCAGTAATGGGGTACCTTCAGTTTAAAATTATCATCCGGGAACTGAACATTTATATTACAATCTATCCTGTACCTATTTTCTTACATATGGAAAGGGAATTAGTATTTATTGACTTCCTAAAATATATCATTTTCCCTCTCATTTAAATAGCCCACATAACTCACACAGTTCTACCAGCACCATCACCAGTTGCCATCCAGTTGATCCTGACTCACGGTGACCCCATGCTCTGATGATTACAGTTATGTCTCAACTTGACTCGGCCATGATTTTCAATGGTTTGGCAGTTATGTAATGATATAGTCTGACAGTTATATAATTATGTAATCTGGCAGTTATGGAATGATACAGTTATCCTCCATTTTTTTATGGTGTGATCTGATGTGTTCAGCCAATAGTTGTAAGGGGAATTTCCTCAGGGTGTGACCTGCACCCAATAGGCATGGCCGTTCTGGCACAGCTCGCCGGCTCTTGCTCACTCTGGATGTTGCATTCAGCTCACCATCACCTGCCTTCTCGTTCTTGGAACCTGAACCAGAGGCCTGCCATACTCCCTGCAGGTCTTGAGATTTGTCAGCCTCTGCAGCCTGTCGTCTGACCTGTCGATCTTGGGTTCCCCAGTCTTTGCAGCAATGTGAGTCAAGAGAAGCCTCCAGCCTTACCCATGGACTTAGGACTCATTAGCCTCTACAACTTTGTGAGCTATTTCTGTGAAATAAATATTTCTTCTCTCTGTCTCTGTCTCTCTCTCTCTCTCTCTCTCTCTCTCTCTATCTCTATATCTATTTGTTGTTGTTATGTGCCGTCAAGTCAGACCCGACTCATAGCGACCCCTCCTTGGGTTTCCGAGGCAGTATCACTACAGAAGTATATTGCCCCATCTTCCTTCCGAGGAGTGGCTGGTGGGTTTGAACCACCAGCCTTCTGGTTAGCAGTTAAGTGCCTTAGGCACTATGCTACCAGAGCTCCCTCTATATCTATATATGTATATATATAGATATATATAGAGAGAATTTCGTTTCTCTAGAGAACCCAGCCTAAGACAGTGCTCAATAAATGCTTATAGAATTAAGAAAAGTCTCAATCAATTCCCCCATTGTCATCATTTTATAGAAGAGGAAATTTCAGCTCAACAATTAGTTAACTGTGTGCCATGGTGCAGAGGCAGTATGTAGTGGACCTATGATTCAAGTGTGTCCAATATCAATGCTCAGTCCTTTCCCTTCTCCTTTCCACCTCTGAGCCTCTAGATTGGACCCCTGACTTTGAGTAGCATAGTGCACAGCACATGGTCCCAATGTGGCTCAACATTCTTTCAGCTAAAATCATCTTCAGAATTTGAGTTGCCTATAAAGTAAAACGGGAGCTCTGGTAGCATAGTGGCTAAAGGCACTTGACTGCTAACCAGAAGGCTGGCAGTTCAAACCCACCAGCCACTCCTCAGAAGGAAGATGAGGCAATCTACTTCCGTAGTGATACTGCCTTGGAAACCCAAGGAGGGGTCGTTATGAGTCGGGTCTGACTCGATGGCACATAACAACAACAACATAAAGTAAAACAATGTTATGAGCTGCAAAGATACCTGCAGGGATGATAGGATATAGGTGTGAACAAGAAGAAAAATAAATGAAGCAAGTAGATTAATATTGATTATTTCAGCTGGAGCACCCAACAGTTGCTTGCCACCTTCCCACTCACTTCCTTTTTTTAAAGCTCAGTGATGTTCTTCTTTAAGATCAACCCTTTTATAAATAGTGTGTACTATAAATATTGAGGATGGTGTTGCTGGGAAACTGATACAATAAAAATTAATCTATAGAATTCAAGGGACTAGAGACTTGAATTCATGAACTAATGTGTTATATTCCATGAAGAGACCTATATACATTGACAACCAGATAGCAAGTTTCTCCTAACCCAATATGAAGATCAACCACTATCCATCTCTAGATATGGAACATTTTAAAGCCCTTAATTATAATTCATTCATCAGTAATAAAAATACGTTCTGAGTTTGGAAAAGGAAAGTAGAAGGTTATGGAGGTAATGTCCTCAACCTGGGCAATCCAGTCAGGGAGTGAGAGAGTGAATCCCATTCTCCTTCATTTCTCCCATTGGCCATTCTCTCTGTCAATAAATGTATAGAGCAGAATATAGAACCGCTCTGTTCATTACTTTATTTTCAAACTTAATTTCTGATGGTAAATGCAATTTAGTATAATGTTTAGAAAATACAAAATGTTCATAAAATCACTAAATCTAACTAACCAAAGTGCAGCTATTCAGAAACTGTTAGTATATTGTTGTATGTCTTTTGCCTGAGAATATAATTTTCTATAACATTTTTGACAAAAATGAGATCATATTACACATTAGTATGTAAAATCAGTCATGAAACTAGTACATTATGTCATGTTGTTGTTAGATGTCATTGAGTCGGCTCCAACTCATAGCAACCCTATGTACAACAGGACAAAACACTGCCCGGTCAGGTTATGTCATGAGCATCTATAAAGTAATGCAAAGAATAGAGCATTGTTACTTAACTATGGTATTCACCAATTTCAATATGAAACATATACTAAGTAATGATATACTGAAATCTTTCTCATAAAAATCAGAAATACGATAGAAATGCCTGTTAGCACCACTATTCAGCAGTGTATCAGAAAATAAAGAAACAGTTATGCTTGCAGGAAAAAAAAAATCTGTATACCAAGAAATCTTAAAAGACTAGAGCTAAAAACAAAACAGAGCAAAACAAATTTCTGTAAGTTTGTATTTTGGAATTTGGTAAGATGGCTATACAACAATCAATAGCTCTTCTCTATGTTCACAATAACAACTTAGAAATAGGAGGTTTTTTTTAAAATATATATATATTCATGAAAGTGATAAAAGTACAAAATACCTAAAATACATATTTAACAAGAATCATAGTGACCCCTCCTTGAGTTTCCAAGGCGGTATCACTATAGAAGTAGATTACCCAATCTTCCTTCCGAGGAGTGGCTGGTGGATGTGAACCGCCAGCTTTCTGAGTAGCAGTCAAATGCCTTAGGCACTATACCACCAGAGCTGATACAAAGGAAATGATAAAATCTTGTTGAAAATCACAAAATAAAACCTGAACAAATGGAGACATACACATGTCATTGAATGTGAAAGTATATCACATAAATGGCTATCTTTCCCAAATTAATCAAAAATGTAATGCAATTACAATCATAAGACCTCTAAAATTTTAATAAAGTTAGATATAAAAATATAAGAAATAATATTAGGGCTAAGCATACTTGGCTAAACAAGACAGGACACTATAAGCCAAGAAAGATACAACTTTTTAGAAGTTTATATATAGTCAAATAGCTCTATGACAAAAGACATCAAATCACATCAAGGTAACAAGAAAAATGAGAGCATCAGAAAAAATATTTGTAACTGATTTGACAAGGGTTAAATACCTCACAACTTGAGAAAAAGAAAAACCACTCAGAAATTTGTACAACATATATGACTAGGTAATTCAAAGAAGAGAAAATTCCAGTAATCATGATGATGATGATGATGATAATAATGATTTGGGTGCAAATTTACAAAGCAGATTCATTTTACTCTCAACAGTTCAAGCACATTTGATTTCATGGCCCCGATTACAATCCCCAACCATAAAAAATTCTCCTCCCCTCTCCTCCTCCAATAATTATTAAAGTATACCAATAAACTATGTTTAACCCAGCTGGTGTTTGGGGAAATTCAAACTAAAACAAACAAATGAACCACAGGGGATATAGCTGGAAAAAGTACTAAAGAACTGGAAGGTAAACTCAAGGAAATTGTCCAGAATGTAGCATAAAGTGAAATGGACCAAAAATATGTAAAATAACCTCCGTTCAGAAAATATGGAAAAGATTCTGTCCCTCTCTGTCCTATCTTCCTTCCCCTTAATTTGCTTTCTCAGAAAAATGTAATTGTCAAGTTACTGGTTGAGACCAAACAAGGTAAACAGTAGGTTGGGGAGTGGGGCACTAGCTGCATGGAGTGGTAGACCTGAGTGGGGTGCAGAGGGCGTCTATGCAGGGAGATGGAGGCTCAAAATAAGTAATGGGAGTCCAACAAGTTTGAGGAGAGAAAGCTGCTAACGGGTGACTCAGCACATGGTGTCTAAGCCTGACAGCAAGAGAGGTCATCCGTGCAGGAGGATGACTCCATGGAGGGAGGGCTTGGCAGGACAGCTGAACCCAAGCAGGGTGAGAAAGAACCCTGGTGGTATAATGGTTAAGCACACAGCTGTGAACTGGAAGGCTGGCAGTTCAGACCCACCCAGCGGCTCCTCAGTGATCTGGCAATCTATTCTGGTAAGGATTACAGCCTAGGAAACCTTCTGGGGTACTCCTTTCCCTTCCAGTAGGGTCACTATAAGTTGGAATCGACTCAATGCCATCCAACACCAGAGGCTGGTCTAAGGAGAAAGCCTATGCTGTGACCACATGGAAGGTTGACTGGTCAAACAAGCACAGGTAGCAAGGATAATGGGAGTAAGAATTCTTTCTTTTGGAGAAAGAAGTTACAGATGTAAAAAGGGAGAAAAGTAGAATGAACCCTGAGCCACTGGGTTGTCACTGGAGGTACTGATATTGTAGTTGTTTGTTATTGCTGCTGTAACAAATTGCCATGAACTTAGTGGCTTAAAACAACACACATTTCTGTAGGTTAGAAATCCTACTTGGGTCGCAGTGGGATAAAACTGAGGTGTTCGCAGGGCTGCATTCCTTTCTGGGAGTGTTTGGAATAATCTGTTTCCTTGTCTTTTAGAGCTTCATGTTTCTTGGATTGTGACCTCTTCTTCTATCTTCAAATCCAGTATGGTGGCTCGAGTCCTCTCACACTGCATCTTTCTGGCACTGTCACCTACTTTTAAGGCCCTTTGTGATTACAGAGGGCTCACCTGCACATAAATTGCTTTTAAAAAATATTTTCATTTTAAGTGTCCTTTCTAATCTTTTTTACTAGCATTTTTACTCACTGTATATCATTTGGTACAAATAATTTTTACTTTCTTTTTCTTCTCAATACTATGCCATGCACATCTGTCTGTCTGATCATTAGACATACTTTTTTGAACATCAGTTAATTATAGCTTAATTGGAATTGCAAAGTGAATGTTTGTGAAAATGTAACCAACACAATCCTAATCTGGTAATTCAGATGATTAAAGAATGTGATTAAACTGTAATTAATGTGCCTTGAAACTAAGTTTTAAAGGGACTGACCTGAGATGATGCGTGACTGGCGAAAAAAGAAAAGGCTTCATGCAGAAAAGGAATTTGACCACATAGCAAAGGCTAAGAAGACTAAGGATACATGACTGAGGCAGTCTGGTCGGGATGAGAGCATGGCATACATTCTGAATAGGAAGTGAGCAATGTCAGAAAAGGGAGCACAGATTCTACTGAGAGAGTATCCATGCTGGTTAACAGAGGGGATCACGAAGGATTACGAATGAGATGCAGTTAGTTCTGTATAGTCTTGAAAGCAGGAGAAAGCAATGCTTGTTATTATGTAGCTAAATGTGGTAACTGAGAACTACAATCCAGAGATTTACATTTTACACATGCAGAGCACTGCCTCCACTGCTCCACACCTCCACTGCTCCACACCACATCCCTCGTTCACGGCCATCCCCTGGAAAGTAAAAGCCTCTATGATACTGAGCTGGAAACTATTTAAGCCCATAAGTGAGTAATGATAAGTGTTAACATTTTTAGAGTAATGAGCAAGTCCCTCTTACATGCATTATCTAATTTCATCGCTCAACCAACCTGTGAATGTTAGGTGTCATTATCTTAATTTTATAAATAAAGACTTAAAGAGCTTGAGTGATTTGCCCAAAGTCACAAAGTTAATTAGTGAATGGGCTGGGCTCGGACACCAGATGTGTCCTTCTGCTCTTTCTCCTGCACGATATTGCTTCTCCCGTATTAAGCTAGGCACTCAGATGGTAAAGACAAGGAAGAATTAGTATGTGTATTTCATGTCTTATCCATGGTTGATATTATTTTCATTTGGATTTATTTGGTAGTCAGCTGGAGTACCTCTTCAGGTAACCTTATCAAGAATGATACTTGGGTGGCACACCTCTAAATGTTGCATATCTCTAATTTGTTGAATATCTTTCCATTGTTACAGACAAGGATGATTACTGGGCTAAGCCCGCTGCCGTCGCGTCGATTTCAACTCTTAGGGACCCTGTAGGACCAAGTAGAACTGCCTTATGTTTTCCAAAGCTGTAAATCTTTGTGGAAGCCAACAGCCACATCTTTCTCCTGTGAAGCAGCTAGTGGATTTGAACTGCCAACCTCTGGGTTAGCAGCCAAACTCTTTAACCACTGTTCCACCAGGCCTCCTATAACTGGCTAGGAGTAAAGATATGGGTCCCAATCTTCTTGCCTTAAAACCCAGGAGTTGTCACTCATCTGCATTCTGCCTTTGATGCAGGAGAGAAGTCTGAGTGGGACTGATCTGTGCTCTTCTGTCAACTATTGTTGCTGGATCTCCCCACCCCCCTTAACTGAGTGCTTGTCAGAGTTTCCTTTATCCGATAATCATACATTGTGCTGGGATATGTTTTTGTGAATCTGGTTCACCAATTTCCCCTTAGAAGCAATGAGCCCTTTCAAATCTAATTTCTTATCAGGATTTTTTTAAAAAATTATATCTTTGTTGCTTTTGTTGCAGTCAGTCTGCCCCCCCTCTTGGAAATTCTTATCATATCTAGGTTTTCCTTTCCATGTTCTCCGTATTTATCATTTCTGTTGTATTTTTCTCATTTTCTCTCTCCCCCCCGCCTTTTTTCCTCTTAGCATTTCAATAAGTTTCTCAAAGTCTATTTCTTTATTGATTAAATACTTATTAAGAGCTTACTTTGCACTCAGCATTCTTCTAAGAGCAGAGGTTACATCTGCAAACAAACTAACAAAATCCTTGCCTTTGTGAGGCTTATAAAACAAAAAAATAAAATAATAAGAGATAGAGACTATGTTAGACAGTGGTTAATACTTTCTAAATAAATAAAGCAGACAACTGAGAGCCAGGTGTGGGGAGAGTTGCAGTTTTAAATAGGATGACAAGGGAAGATTTTACTGAAAAGGAGACATCTGTGTAAAGACTGAAGCCATGAGCAGTGAGCCAAATGGGCATCTCAAAGAAGAGACGTTGAGGCAGAACAAGGAGAAAATGCAACGGAAGTCCTGGTGTGCTCGCAGAAGAGCAGAGACCAGTGTGTCTGGTCCAGAGGGAGGGGAGAGTAGTAGGAATGAGGTCATTGAAGGCCAGATCACGGAAGGCCACATGGGTAACTGCTGGAACTCTGGCTTTTACTCTGAATAAGAAGGAAACCCAATGAGGAGTTTTCATCTGAGATGTAACATCAGCTGATTTGCTTTTCAATAGAATTATTCTTCCCACAGCGAACAGAACAAAGGCAGAAGGAGAGATATCAGTTACAAAGGAGTTGCCATAATCCTACTGAGAGATGATGGTGACTTGCTCCAGTAGAGGAAGCTGGTAACTAGGGTTTGGATTCTTGATGTATTTCAAAGATAAAGTCAAAAATATTTTCCAGTGGTTTGGCCTGAGATACTGGTGGAGTTAAATTTTAATGGAGAAAGCAGGGAAAGGAGATGAGAAATACAGCATTAAACATGATATAGAGATAGATAGATATAGTCCTGTTTCTTTTGCTCAAAATTTTGTTTGTAAGATTTATTCATGTCAACAACTGTAGCTGTACTTCGATCATTTTCAGCAACCTATAGCAAGCTTTGGCAAACTTTTCTTGTAATGGGACAGATAGTAAAATTTTTCAGCTTGGTCAGCCGGTCTCTATCACAACTGCTCAGCTCTGTTATTGTAGTGTGAAGACAGCCATAGACATTACATAAAAGAAGGAGTATGGTTGTTCTCCAATAAAACGTATTTAGAAAAACAGGCTGCTGGCTAGATGTGGCCCCTGGTCTGTAGTTTGCTGACCCCTGAACCACACCATTCCATTGTGCAACTACACAACAATATATTTCTTCATCCTACTATTGATAAGCATTTGGGATCTAATAATTTATACTTTACCATCTGTGTAGAGTTCCTATTGTTCCAAAATTAACCAACAATTGATTACTGTCAGCCTTTCGATGTTAGTATTCTGTTGGGTGGTATCTCATTTTGGTTTCAGTTTGCATTACTTGGTTACAAGTGTGGAAGAACATGCTTTCACCTGTGTGCATTCACCACAGAAATCATCTTTTATACAAGACTTGTTAAAGAATTGTGTTCATATTCCTATTGGATTGGCTATAAGTTGCAATTAAATGTTTACTCTTTTCTATATTAACTTTTTTCTATTTAGAATATTTAATTCAATGCT
This sequence comes from Orycteropus afer afer, assembly GCF_000298275.1. Classification (NCBI taxonomy): domain Eukaryota; kingdom Metazoa; phylum Chordata; class Mammalia; order Tubulidentata; family Orycteropodidae; genus Orycteropus; species Orycteropus afer. The sequence goes on from NW_006921693.1 coordinate 3,473,648, forward strand.
GCATCTCTGAGCTTCCATCTAGCATAATTTTCCTTCTGCGTTGAAGAACCCTTTTATGTATTTCCATAATTCTGCTGCTGCTGAATTCCTTTCCTTTTTATTTGCTTTAAAAAGTCTTAAATTAACATGAATTCTTTAAGGGATTTTTTTTTCTTCTAGGTATAGCATTTTAGGTTGGTGATGATTTTTTTCAGCACTTTGAAGATAGCATTCTACGGTCTTCTGATTTCTATTGTGTCTGTTGATGCAGTTAGCTTTCAGCCTTATTGTTGCTCTTCTGAAGGTTATGTCTTCTCCACTGCTCCTTTAAGATTTTATCCTTGTTCCTGGTTTTCATCAGTATTGTTATGCTGTTCTTAGGTGTGGATTTTTGTATATTCATTTGCATGGGATTTGTAGGACTTCTTAAATCTGTGGCTTTGTCATTTAGAGTATTTTTATTGTTATTGCCTTTTTTCTCTCTCTTTTCCTTCTGAGTCTCCAATTATATGCATGTAAGACCTTCTCATCAAATACTCTATGCTAAAATTTTTCTGTATTTTTCATTCTTTATTCTGAATATCTTTCCGCTATTTCTGAATTTTTCCACCATTTCCATTCATTCATAAGCTTCTTCAAGCTGATCACCTTGTCTACTCACCTCTTATCCTGAGTGCCTAGCATAGTGCCTGACACATAACAGGATTTCAGATAACATCTGTTGAACTATATTGATTTGCCAAGAGGAATGTAGTTAGTATTATGATCAATGTTTGCAGAAGGGAAAGTAGGACATAGAAGGCATACATGTAGATATTTATTACCCATCATTCATCATTCTTCTGAGACAATCATATTTGGGTCTGAAGAACTAAAGGCCTGTCAAACCACTAAGACAAAATATGCTTAAAGTACTTCCAACAGACTGATTTCCTATACAATAACATTCAAATAAAACCAAACCAAACTCACTGCCATTGACTCAATTCAGACTCATAGCGACTCCCTCACTGGGTTTCCAAGGCTATAAATCTTTACGGAAGTAGACTGCTTCATCTTTCTTCTGTGGAGTGGCTGGTGGGTTTGAGTCACTGATTTTTGGGTTAGCAGCCAAATTCTTTAATCATGTACCACCAGAGCTCCTGAACATTCAAATAGCTAAGGTAAAATGAAGATAAGTATTAGTAACAGATAGCCATAGCTATCAATTATTTAAGTATCTATGAAATAAGTTCTTTGCTAAGACTTTACAGGAAATACCTTTTTGTCAATCCTCATATCATCTATAGAAAGCAGAGATTACTATTATTCCCATTTCCAGATGAAGAAATAGAGGCTTAGAGAGATTGTTCATGATAATCCAGGTGGTAACTACTGGATCCAGTATTCAAATCCAGGTCTAACTCCTACTCACTTCATTATGCTACCACATTCATGGGCAGTGACATCAGTAACCTACTGATGATTTTCTGTCCTGACCAACCTGACAATCAGGAACAATCCAAACACCCTTGTGACTTTTCCATGACATTTTTGAAAAGGTAAAGAACCAGAGTAAGATCAGAGACGCTGGATTAAATGACTGGATTTGGCTGCTCTGCCTCTGCCTCTTATCACTGCTTTGGTATATAAATCCTTTTAGATAAAGAAGCATCAGAACAAATAGGGAGGTTTAGAGAAATCACCTCTCCCTGCCTATGAATAGAGGATAAACCAAGAAATCTGGGATCATATACTTGAGTTCAAACCCTACTTTGTCACTTTATAACCTTATATGAATTGACCATAAAATATCATATATATATGAAATAATAATGGCCTGCCTGACTCATAGGTTTGTCAGGAAAATCAAATGACAAAATGCATGAAAAAGAGGTTTGGAAACTACAAAGCCCCATGCACACAAGGGTAAAGGGTTTTATTTTGCTGAACTGACATGACCCAAAGCCATTTTATGGGAAATGTTGAAATTGGAGGCAGGGGGTAGTTGTACCCTGAATGTAGTACTGTCTGGCCTTGATAACAGTTCAGTTGTTTAAGTAACCAGAACATAATGGAAATCTGGTTATTAACATTTGGACACATACAATATACCAACATAGACTTTTGCTTTGCCCCGTTACCTGTCATCTCACACTCTAAGAAACAATACATATTTTGCATCATTTTAATAAACTATACATAAATGAGCAACAAAAATCAAGGAGGGGGGAACCTCACTGCCACCAAGAAAAAAGAGCTAGGACCACATTCTTTGGACCTAGGATCCCTGTTCTGAGAACCTCCTAGACCTTCTTGTTGTTATTTGCCATCGAGTTGGATCCGACTTATAGCGACCCCCCCTTGGGTTTCCGAGGCAGTATCACTACAGAAGTAGATTGCCCAACCTTCCTTCCGAGAAGTGGCTGGTGGGTTTGAACCGCCAGCCTTCTGGTTAGCAGTCAAGTGCCTTAGGCACTACGCCACCAGAGGAGACAGAAATAAAGAGAGAAAGAAAGTAAGTGACCTGTAACATAAGACAGCACAAGGCAATGAGAAGAGGCACAAGCAAGACAGAGAACAGGCAGCAGCAGACCTAGGAGACAGCATAGTGGGCCTCCTGGTCCACAGAGAAATCTGAGCAGTGTGTCGGGCAGGAAGCTTCCTGGAGGAGGGAGTACCTCTGGGCACTTGTTGACACAGCTAGGGTTGCTGACCAATAGAACTAGAGAGCTGAGTGCCTTTGAGCTGAGGCTAACTGGCACAGTGGGTGTCCCTGGGCACGGACCAGCAGAGCTAAAGAGCTTTGTAACACATGCCTGAGTGGGGCAGAGGCCAGAGAGTCCAAGGGACAGGCCTGCCTGTGGGCACAGACAAGAAGCCATCACGACCAAAGAACTATATACTGAGTTATTCCTGATTCTGAATTGTAATGTGGTACTTCCCTAAGAAACCCTATAATCATGGGGGGAAAAAAAAATCAAGGAGGAAATAACAAAAAGAGATACTGGACAAAAAAGCAGACATCTACGAAGGAGAGATGCTTTTTATTAATACTTATGTAGCACTTACCCAAACTCATCTTTATGAGAACCTCAAGCCAAGTAGACACGGTTTCCATCACACTTATATCCATACAATAGAGAGGAAATTTTCACTCAGCTGGCAAGTGATGCTGAGAAAAGGAGGCAGGGGCTTCTATTTTCAGCCCCAGGCACTAAGCGCAGCAAGCCCAGACCTTTGGATTTAAAGTTATCTTCTGTATGACAATCTGTTTTACAAAACAAAATTCATCTCTCCTACTCTCCTCTTCCTTTTAGGAGGAAATAAACAACTCATTTGTTATCAATTCAGTTATCAGACATCTACTCTGGGAGAGCACCCTGGGACTCTGCTCCTGAATCAACAGATGTGATTCTGATAGCATTCCATAGCGGGAGAGAGCCTGTCTCACGGAGGACCCCTTGTTGACTACTAATTAATAATTAGGAGATGCTCCTGTGCAACAGAGAAGCCAGTAGGTATGTGGGAGATAAACCAGTAGAGGAGCACATATGCTCACTGAAGACGAGGGAGGCAGTTTAAAATGCTGGCAATGAGAATAATGATAATAACAATAACAGGTACTTAGTGCACACGTACTGTACATCAAGCAAGTGCTGAGCACATACGTACATCATTCAATACAACAACCTGTGAGGCAAGCAACATAATGCTCTCTATTTTATAGAAGAGGAAACGAGGCCGAGAAAGGTTCAATAAATCTCTCAAGGCCACACAGCTGCCAACAGAGAGGCTACAAAGTCTAATTTGAAAAGAAGCATTTATTCTTTCTTCAAATGTTATCTTAGGGCTATTGATCTTTGCTTGGCATGAAGACAGAGACAATGAAAACATCAACCATGACTTTTAGGAGCTACTTCATGCCTCACTTTTCCTTTCTATCACTGACCTTGTTCTACTTCCGGGGTTATGAGCTTACCTTTCCACTCACTACCTTCTGCTTCCTGGGTCATGTGTTCACCTTTGTTTTACTGACCTAGTCCTACTTCCTGGATCAAAAGAGCACCTTTCTGCTCACTGACCTTGTTCTACTTCCTGGATCACTAGTCCACTTCTTTCAATTGACTTTGATTTACTTTCTGGTTCCCCTTGCTAGAATACAGACATGTTTGCACCCAGGAAACAAAGAAGCAAAGACATAAAATAGCCCTTGCTTTGTAAGCACTACCAAGAATGTAAGAGGCATCTGTCTGAAACCTCTTTTTCCTGAAAGTAACAAAGCATTAGGGAACCCAGTATTTAGTCTGCGGCCACGGAGGGTCTTTTGAGACTCATTCTCTCTGAACATAAGAAAGGAGTATTAGAGCTATGAATTCACACCCTGAGGCTGTCACGATGATGCAAGGCACACAGCTAGAAGAAAAGTAGTGACTCCAGAATACTCCTGTGAAACACTCTTTTAAATGTGATGTCTGTACACAAGTCTTCTTCCAGTCAATCAGTCAGTCAGTCACTTGCAGTATCTGCCTATTAATTCTCTAAATTTAAGACAAATACATAATACAAGAGTGGTAAAAGCAGCAACAGGGGTATTTTGCTGAAAATTATGGAATCAGGTCACCATGACTTGTTAAGGAACACTATTACCACGCTCTGCTAGGTAGCTGGGGAGCTCTGTCACTTCCCAGCTTAACATTTTAAGCCTCAGTTTCCCCATCTGTAAATAAGAAAAAAGTATATGCATCTCAGGGTCTCTCCCAGTAAAACAAGTCAGAAAAGCCAACACTCATTGAAAGCATGCCAGGCACCAGGCATCTTACTGAGCACTTAACCTACATCCTCCAAGGCCTCAAACTGGCTCCTAGACATTTTTTTTTTGCATGTTTTCCTGTTTTTTACCAACTAGGTGCTCTGATACTTTTAAATTAGTTGTCATCATTTAAAAATGGGAGAAATTTAAACCCCCCTCCCAGTTCTGGGAGCTCTGGGAGCTCTAGTACCGCAGTGCCAAGGCACTTGACTGCTAACCAGAAGGCTGGTGGTTCAAACCCACCAGCCACTCCTCAGAAGGAAGGTTGGGCAATCTACTTCTGTAGCAATACTGCCTTGGAAATCCAAGGAGGGGTTGCTATGAGTCGGGTCCAATTCAAAGGCACATTAACAACAACAACCCAATTCTGGCTTTAGCAAACGCCTAGTTTAGATTAGACATGTTCTCTTGGGTTTGCTCCAGGCCCCAACATATCCTGTTGCAACCTGTCAACCCTTTTCACCCATTTACATGACCTTCTTGAATTTCTCAACCTTCTTGCAAACATCTGAATTTCCAGCCCTGCATCCTATCTCAGTCTTCAAGAAAGTTCTATAAGGTAAGCATTGACTTTTCATGAGAACATATAAGTTTAAAAAAAAAAAAAAAAGTTCTTCTACACCTACTATTTAACTTTCCCCCTTCCATTTTATCTGAAAATCTGGTTAGGTTCTAGTATCTAGAGGAAATCCAGTTCTGAGAAGCTCTTGTGAAGCTTTTATTCAAAGAATCATAAATGCTCTCCAAGGAAATTCAAATGTAAAAATAAATCCACCAACGTCCCCCTGCTATTGAAGGTAGATAAGTGACATCATTACTTGATTTCAACCAAGAGACTATTAAGGTGAAAATGTTTTAAGAATCAGAATATGTTTTAAACTGGAACTTGATTACTTCCTATAGAGCCAAATGTTTAAAATAAGAAAAGAAGAGGGGAAATCTAGGAGATGGGTTCTAAATTATTTATGGGTCTCTTTACTCACTCCACAGGGCCCTCTAAGAGACACCACATAGCTCCTCTAGATGCCTCTTCCTTAGGATGCGCTCCTCCTCAGCAGTGTACTCTCAGAGGTACACCCTCCCCAAGCAGCTGGGGGCACTCCCACACCCTGACCCCATCACCCACAGCAAACCTCAGCAGGAGGAGGAGCCCTCAGGGATACCATGCACTGCAACTCCAGGGAATAGACAACTCCATGGGGGTTGCCATAGCAGGACTCCATCTATAATATATTTATTTACCCTACGGTACACTGACAACGCATTTGAGTGCATCAAAATAACAGCTACATTTCAATAAATCACTCCAGCCAGGTTGTTGCCAAGCTAGTGTTCTGAGAAGCTAGGGTTACAAGGCAACTGCAGCCATAATTCATCATTAACAACAATGGCAGGTCTGGAGTTCATCCCAGGCGTGATGTGTTTCTCCAGTTTTATACACAACAGCCACATGGCACTGTGAAAACAATACCAGGCAAACACAGACTCGGATGCAGGCATACCTAGCGCTGACTCTTGTTCCTCTCACTTTTCAGTTGTTGAGACTTGGTCAAATCACTTTACCCATCTAAAGTACGTTTGTTTACCTATAAAATGCAAGTAATAGGATGCACTCTACAAAATTGTTATGAATATTAAAGGAGATTTATGGATGATAGTGACCAACATAGGATGGTGATTATCGATATTGTTTTTATAATGGGAGAGATCGGAAAATGTTTAGAACGGAGGATAGTCATCAAATAGTCAAAAGATAATATCTTCCAAATTAAAGGACCCATTTAATCTTGCTCCTCCATACAACCGTGTACACTGGCAACGCAGGTGATCATCACTTATAGTCACAGCTGTGTCCTACAGAGAGTTTAAGATGAATTGTTCATAACGTAATTCCTCCATCAGACACTCCACTGAGGTCTAGCATGTATTCTCTTCCAAACAATGAATGTCTTACCCCCTCACCCTCAGCAATAAGAATGTTGCATCTAATTAAGGTTCAGAATTATGTTGAACAGGGAAATGAAACTCAGCTTGGATTAAACTCACTCTAAACCAAGTATCTATCACTTGTCTGTCAGTCTGTTGGCCTATGGTTGCTATGATGCTGTAAACTATACTACTGGTATTTCACATACCAGTAGGGTCACCCATTATGGACAGGTTTCAGCAGAGCTTCCAGATTAAGGCAGACTAGGAAGAAAGACTTCTACTTCTGTGTGTTAGATTGGGTTCTCTAGAGAAACACAAAAAACCAGCAAAGTATATATATATATATATATATTTAGAGAGAGAGAGAGATTTATCTTAGGTAAAT
>NW_006921693.1:3496892-3510955 GCF_000298275.1 Orycteropus afer afer
TGAACCAATAAGCAGCATCACAATAAATGGAGAAAAGATTGAAGTTGTCAAGATTTCATAATACTTGGATCCACAGTCAACACCCATGGAAGCAGCAGTCAAGAAATCAGATGTCATATTGTACTGGGCAAATCTGCTGCAAAAGACCTCTTTAAAGTGCTGAAGAGCAAAAATGTCTCCTTGAAGACTAAGGTGCACCTAACCCAAGCCATGGTATTTTCAATCACCTCATATGTATGTGAGAGCTGGACAATGAACAAGGAAGACCAAAGAAGAATTGATGCTTTTGAGTTGTAGTGTTGGTGAAGAATACTGACAGTACCATGGACTGCCAAAGGAATGAACAAATCTGTCCTGGAAGAAGTGCAGCTGGAATGCTTCTTGGAAGCAATATTGTCCAGACTTCGTCTCACCTACTTTGGTCATGTTGTCAGAAGAGACCCTTCCCTAGAGAAAGATATCATGCTTGGTAAAGTGGAGGGTCAGCGAAAAAGGGGAAGGCCCTCAACAAGATAGATTGACACAGTGGCTACAGTGATGGGCTCAAGTATAGCAAGGATTATGAGGCTGGCACAGGACTGGGCAGTGTTTTGTTCTATTGCACATATGGTCACTATGAGTTGGAGCCAACTCGACAGCACCTAACAACAACAACGTTTTCTTTGAAAGGAATCTAGTTGTACAGTTGGCTAAAATACTCAGCTGCTAACTGAAAGGTCAGTGGTTTGAAACCACCAACTGATCCACAGGAGAAATATATGGCAATCTGCTTCTGTGAACTTTATAGCCTTGGATAACAAAGAACAAACAGAAAGCACTTGGCAAGATAGCAGATTTAAATTGAGGCATGTCAATATTTAAATAAAAAGGTCTAAATATGCAAATTAAAGGGCAGAAATTATCAGATTAGATTTAAAAATAAACAGCAAATTATATGTGGTCAATAAGAAATGTTTTAAAAATATTTTATTGTGTTTTTGGTGAAAGTTTGCACAGCAATTTAGGTTCTCATTTAACAATTTCTATGTATATATATGTATAACCAGTGATATTGGTTACTTTGTCCACATTGTGTCAACATTCTCATTATTTCCATCCTGGTGTTTAGTTCTCATTAATCTAGTTGTCCTGTCCTCCCTGCCCCCCATCAATACTTTAGGGTAAATTAAAAAAAAAAAAAAAAGGATAATCAGGAATTAGACATAATTATTGTATATCACCATTGGAAGCCACATGTAAAGTTATCATCCAAGTTACGATTATAAACATACTCTGAGAAATTACTGCAAAAAATTACCAGCTTATAGGTGAGGTTTCCAGAGGAAAAGGGCAACCAACAACCAACCCACATTTTCTGAGTTCTTGTTGTATACAGATTATTGGTATTAGCTGCTGGTAAAAAAAAAAAAAAGAAGAAGAAGAAGAAGATTACAACCTATGTGGATGTGTTAGGCTGGGTTCTCCAGAGAAGAAAAAACAGTAAAGCTTATATACACATAGAGAGAAAGAGAAATTTATCTTAGGAAAATGGCTCACACACTTATAGAAGCTGGCAAGTCCCAAGTTCTTGGATCAAACGTCAAGCTGGAGGCTTTTCCAGACTCTCACAGCTGCAGGGGCTAACGAACTCAAGGTTGGCAGGCAGTATACCGGCTGTTGACTGCAGCAAATGACAAATCCAAGATCTCGAGGCCGAATTGTTCGCTCACGGACAGTTATAGGCAGCACAACAGCTCCTGATCCACAGAAGAGTGTCTCTTTTCCCAGGATGTCCATAAACATATTGGAAGCAGGCCATACCCCTAGAGGAACTTCCTTTCAATGGAGTGGCTGCTCAAAACACATACATCTGATCCCATCATGGGAATAACCCTCATTACAGTTGCTGAAACCACACAGAATTGTGGTCCAGCCAAGCTGACACACAGCTCCGACTATCACAAGAGAGTTCTCCTCTTTCCTGCAGGGTAGCTATGAGTCAGAATAGACTCCAAGGCAGTGGCTTTTGGGTATTTTCTTTTACTTGTGCTTAGCCGAACTCGAGTTAGGTCAGCTGTTCAGAGGAAACACTAATGAGTTCAAGGTCAGTAGTTTGAGCCCTAAGGGGCTTAATGTATTCATTCAACAAGCATTTATTGAGTGACCTATGATTGCGCTGCACTGTGTGAGGGCTTGAGAGGGATGCAGAAAAACATGGAAAGCAGCCAATGCCCTCCAGGAGTTTGTGATCCTGTAGTTACTAAATAAGGCTGCATGGTGAGTGAAAAGGGGCCACAGTGAATGGTAGAGACAGTAAGAGGATGATTATGGGTGACACCAGAGGCTCAGCAATGCTATGTCTGAGCCTACTGTTGAAGAATAGATGTCTTTATATAGTCACACCTTTGGTTGGCTCTGAATGAATGTACTGACTTATTCAACAAATATTTTTAAGCTGGTATTCTGTGCCATGTATTGTGCTTGATTCTGTTAATAAGATGAAAACAAGACAGGCTCTGTCTCCTGAAAACCTGTTTACAGTCTAGAATGGGGTACAGGCAGGCAGACTAGCAATTTCAACAAAGTCAACAAATGATCTGATGGGGTAAGTATAAAGCATTAGGAGAATGAATAAGAAAAACATCTAAATCCCTCCTCTCAAACCAACTCACTGCCATTAAGTTGATTCCAACTCACAGTGACCCAACATGACAGGGACAAATTGCCCCATAGGATTTCCAAGGCTGTAAATCTTTACAGAAGTAGACTGCCTCATCTTTCTCCTGTGGAGCAGCTGGTGGGTTCCAATCACCCACCTTTTGATTAGCAGGCAAGCACTTAAACACCGTGCCACAAGATCTCCTCAAACTCTTAATGGAGGAACTAATACTGAAGAGGAAGCCTGAAGGATAATTAGGACTAGCCTAGAAAAGGTGGAAAGAGAGGAAAAATGTTCCATGTGGAGGTCCAGAGTTGCGTATGGACATGACATGTTTCTGGAATGATAAATATATCAGAATAGCTGGAAAAGAACATTTTGCAAGTGTAAACTTCAATAACTCAACAGGGACAGAATCATGGAGGGGCTTACAGCCCATTCTAAATAGCCTAGATTTTATCCAGATGTCCATAAGGAACTATGAAAGGGCATTAAGCAGGTAAATGATATGATCAGTACGAAATTTAGAAAGCCATCTGTGGCTGCAGAATGGAGGCTGTATGAGTGGGGATGAGGGAGGCAAGTAAAGAAGGAGGAAAATGAAGGGGACATCAGAGATGAAGTCATGGGCTAGAAATTAGGCACCCTGAGGAAACTATAAGTGCTAGTTTAGTTGACAGAATGAATAGGTCTTGATGGTGGATGTGGTGGGTGAGTGGAACAGGTATTGACAACAATACTCAGGTTGCTGACTGGACTAACTGGGTAGGGCTTGGTACACTGGAATTAGGAATTATAGGAGAGATGGTAAGGAATTATAAAAGCCATGATAATGAGCTGGATCTTGGATATGTTAGTTTCCAACTGTTCATCAATCATTTAAGTGGAGATGGCCACCAGGTAGTTGGATTCACAGTATTCACAAGAGAGCTCTGTGCCAGACTCAGAGATTGGTTTAGTATCAGCATATACTGCACTGAGAATTTTGGTTGAATATTCTTCATGAAGGGAGGTGGGGCAATCTACTTCCGCAGTGATACTGCCTCAGAACCCAAGGAGGGGTCGCTATGGGTCGGGTCCGACTCGACGGCACATAGCAACAACAACACTCTTCATGAACAGAAGGATCAGATATATGTGAAAGCATTATGTTAATTAGCTTTAGCTGGGCTGTCGCCATTCTGCTCTGTGATCACTGATACACCAAGCAAACAGCTTCCTAAGGGCTACTTCTTTGACCTTGTTGCATTGATCTTTTATTAGGTTTTCACTGACTCCCATTTACTACAGGCAATATGCCAATTGATATATACATATTGAGTGCCCAGTATGTGAATAAAGCAGCAAATGTCAGGCTGAGAAAATCAAGATGGGCTGTCAAACCCAAAGTGTGAGAACTGTGTAGAAAGCAGAAGACACTGATGGTCAAGAGCCAGGTATAATAGGACAGAACAGGACCAAAGCCAGAAGGAATGCACGGATGGCCCAAGGAAATGATGGTGCTTAAGTATCCACTGCTTCATTTCATTACTTGGACAACCAAATTAGCTTAAAGACACAGGGTGTGATGGGCAACAAATATTTATTTTGGTGTGATTCTTTAGAATTGTAGAACTGTATTCTACACACTTTTGCTTAAGGAAGTATTTTCCATTTATGTTAAACAAGAACTCCTAAAACAACTGTAAGTAGATTCCACTTAATGAATACTCACTGTATGCCAGTGAATGGGCATTTTGCATACTTTATCCCATTTGATCCTGGTAACAGTCCTATGGGGTAAGTATTGATTTTATTATTGAACTTGTTTTACAAGAACAGAACAAGGGAATAATACATGGTTTAAAATCGGGAAGGGAGTGTGTCAGAGTTGCATCCTTTCACCATATTTATTTAATCTGTATGCTGGGCAAATGGTCTGAGAAGCTGGACTGTATGAAGAAGAATGCGGCATCAGGATTGGAGGAAGACTCATTAACAACCTGCGATGTGCAGATGATGCAACTTCGCTTGGTGAAAGTAAAGATGACTTGAAGCATTTACTGGTGAAGATCAAAGACTACAGTCTTCAGTATGGATTACACCTCAACATAAAGAAAAAAAAAAAAATCATCACAACTGAACCATTAAGCAACATCATGATAAATGGAGAAAAGTTTGAGGTTGTCATGGATTTCATTTTACTTGGTTCCATAATCAACACCCATGGAAGCAGCAGTCAAGAAATCAAAGGTCGTATTGCACTGGGCAGATGTGCTACAAAAGACCTCTTTAAAGTGTTAAGAAGCAAAGATGTCACTTTGAAGACTAAGGTGCACCTTCCCCAAGCCATTGTATTTTCAGTAGCCTCATATGCCTGTGAAAGCTGGACAATGAACAAGGAAGACTTCAGAGGAATCAATGCAATTTAATTGTCATAGGGTCGCTATGAGTTGGAACCAACTCAGTGGCACCTAACAACAACAACATCCCATTTGATCCATATAACAATCCTATGTGCTAAGTATTGATTTTTATTATTGAACTTGTTTTAGAGATGATAAAACTGAATCTCAGAAAAGTTCATTCAATTCATTCATTCCTTTATTTCAAAATATTGATTGTATGCATCCCTTGGTTTTATGTTCTATTCTAGGCACTGGGATAAAGCAATAGTGAAAAGAGATCATTATTGCTCAAAATGGAACATACATTATACTAGAAAGAAATAGAAAATTACCACCAACATACATGCATAAGGTCAGATGGTAGTAAATATTATGAAGGAAAGTATAATGAGTTCAAAAGATAGAGAAAAAGCCATAGTGGTGCAAATGGTTAAGCAGTTCACTGAGAACTGAAAGGCTGGTGGTTCAAACCCACCCAGTGATTCTGTGGGAGAAAGACCTGGTGATCTGTTCCTGTAAAGATTATAAGAAAGAGAACCCTATGGGGCAGTTCTGCTCTGTCACATGGGATCACTATGTGTCAAAATTGACTTGACGGCACCCAGCACAACAACAAAAAGAAAATGTCCATTTTATACAAAACAGTCCAAAAAAGCCTCTCAGCTAAAGCAACATCTGTGCAGATACTGGAAAGATGTGAAGGATCAAGCGATGCAGGTATCTTTGAAAAGTGCTCCAGCCCAGAGAAGAACAATCCCCAAGGCAGGATTACACTTACTGTGTCCAAGAACATCCTAACTTAGTGAGAACAGGGGTGTAGGAGATGAGGTCAGAGAAACGATAGAATCCAGGATCAGGTACGGGCACTGAAACTGCTTCAGTGCAAGGACTTGTGCGAGAATAGGAGTGTAGGAGACGAGGTCAGAGAAACGACAGAATCCAGGATCAGGTAGGCACTGAAGCAGTGCAAGGACTTGTGCTTCCATTCTGAAATGAGAAGCCAGTGAAGAATTCTGAGTAAAGGACTAATTTGAAAAAGCAGCACTGGGTATTTGTGGGTTATACTCTCTAGCCAGGTAAGGACAGCTCACTCTTTCATTCCACAAATATATATTACATGCTTACTATGTTCCAGAAACTACTCCATGTGCAGTTACAGCATACTATCGAACAAAACAGAAAAAAAAAAAAAAAAAACTCTTGCCCTCATAGAACATGCCTTGAGTGTAACATAGGTAGGTTGTTATTGTTAGGTGCCATCATGTCAGCTCTAACTCACAGCGACTCCGTGTACAACAGAATGAAACACTTCCTGGTCCTGCGCTATCCTCACAATCCCTCCTCTGCTTGAGACCATCACTACAGCCACTGTGTCAATCTATCTCCTTGACAGTCTTCCCCTTTTTTGCTGACCCTCCACTTAACCAAGCATGACATCCTTCTCCAGGGACTAGACCAAAGTAGGTGAGATGAAGTCTGGTCATTCTCACTTCTAAGGAGCATTCCAGATCATACTTCTTCCAAGACAGATTTGTTTGTTCCTCTGGCAGTCCATATTTTCAGTATTCTTTGCCAACATCACAATCAAATTGCATCAATTCTTCTAAAGTCTTCCTTATTCATTGTCCAGCTTTCACATGCATATGAGGCTACTGAAAATACAATGGCTTGGGCCAGGTGCATCTTACTCTTCAAAGTGACAAACATAATTAGGAGGCTATTATAATTTCTCAGGTAAACAAACATGATGACTTATATACAGGTGGTTGTTGTGAAGGCAGTGGTGAGAAGTGTTTGGACAACTGATATATTTCAAAGGTAAAATTAACAGGATGCTATTAATGGGTTGGAAGTGAGACATCAGAGGAAAAGTGAGTAAAAGATGACTCCAAGGTTTTTTTTTTTCTGATGAAAGATATGAAATTTGCCATTTACTGATGTGGGGAGAACTATGGGAGATGTAATTCTTCTACATGAGGAGCTCTGGTGGTGTTGTGCCTAAGGCATTTGACTGCTAACCAGGAGCCTGGTGGTTCAAACCCACCAACCACTCCTTGGAAGGAAGATTGGGTGATCTACTTCTGTAGCGATATAGCCTTAGAAACCCAAGGAGGGGTTGCTATGAGTCAGATCCGACTTGATGGCAGTGAGTTGCTTTTTTTATTATTTTATTTTTTAAATTGGTATGAGGGGAGAAAAGCAAGAATTTGTGACTAGCCACGCTAATGTTAAGATTCTTTTAAACGACCACCAAGCCCATTGCCAGCAAGCTGATTATTACTCACAGCAACCCTATAAGACAAAGTATAAACTGTTCCAGGTTTCCAAGGTTATAATATTTATGGAAACAGACTGCCTTGTCTTTATCTCATGGAGGAGCTCATGGGTTTGAACCACCAACCTTTGGTTAGCAGCCAAGTGCTTAACCACCAGGGCTCTTTTTTAAGCATCCAAATGAATGTCAAGTAGACTGTTTGATATGAATCTAGACTAGTTCAGGGGAGAAATCAGAACTAGAAACACAAATGTAGGCATGTCAGTATGTGAAAAGCCAAGAGACTGGATAGGATCACTTGAGAGGCAATTAGAGATTGAAAGAAAAGAGAGCTATCGGTCTCATCTTTTGGAAATGCCGATGCTTAAGAGTCAAGGAACCAAGGAGAATCAACAAAGAGGAGTGAAGAGGATGGGAGGTAAAAAAGAAAAGAAAGAGATGTACCAGAAAACAAGTGAAGAAAGTATGGTGTGCAAGGCTGAATAAGATTGAACAGTTACTACTGGATTTGGCAAAGTTAGGCTTGCTGCTAACTCCAAAGCCAATGCTGTTATCCCTCCACTATACATATAATACTTCCTCATACTCACCCCATATGCAAAAATGAAATACATGTCCTTACTAAAGGACATTAGTAGAAAACTAGAGAGAATGGATTTGGAAGCCAGATCTTTAGAGGTGCCTAAAGACTACATCCAAACTGCCTGTTTCTGCCCTGTGCACCACTCCCCTAAAGGTGAGATGGAAGATGGAAGGAGGGCAACTTCATGATATCTGTGTTAGGCTGTGCTCTCTAGAGAAAACAAAACCAGGAAAGCTTGTTGTTGTTGTGTGCCGTCAAGTCGGCCTCGACTCACAGCGACCCCTCCTTGGGTTTCCAAGGCAGTATCACTACAGAAGTAGATTGTGCCATCTTCCTTCTGAGGAGTGGCTGGTAGGTTTGAACTGCCAGCCTTCTGGTTAGCAGTCAAGTGCCTTAGGCACTACGCTCCCAGATCTCCCTAAGTAAAGCTTAGAGAGAGAAAAAAAAATTATCTTAGGAAAATGGCTCACACAGTTATAGAAGCTGACAAGACCCAAGTTCCTGGGTCAAATGTCAAACTGGAGCCTTTTCCCAACTTACGTAGTTGGAGGGACTGATGAGCTCAAAGTGGGCAGGCAGTACACCAGCTATTGACTTCGGAGGATGATGGACCTATGATCACCAGGCAGAACGGTGGATTGTCCACTCACAGACAGTTGTAGGAAGCACAACAGGATCCTGATCCACAGAAGGTTCTCTCTTTTTCCCAGGATGTCCATATATATATCGGAGCAGGCCACACCCCTAAGGAAACGCCTTTCTAACAGATTGGCTGCTCAAAGCATATACATCCGATCTCATCATGGGAATAACCACATCACAACTGCTTAAACCACTTAGAATTGTGGTCCAACCAAGTTGACACACAACCCCAACTATCACAATATCCCTTTGGAATTGACCTACTATGTGAAGCCAAGACAATCAAAGTTATTTAATGGCAACTCTCTGGTGTTCTGGCTAACATCTGTCACAAAGGCAGATAAAGACTCAGTCACATAAGTGTGTTAAAGGGGTGTCATTAGACTGGCTACCTGAGTAGTATTTTTGAGACCTTGTGGATCTTGGTACTTCCTGCATAAACATCATTGTGGTCTCAGAATAAATCCAGAGGCTGTTTTTTTCCCAAAAGATAGCTTTTGTGTCGGACTACTTGCCATCCAGGAGCCTTACAGCTCTTTAAGGTCAAACTGTTTTGGGTGGCTGAATTGGATGTTGGTAAGTGTGGGACCTAGGAGTCCTGGCGGTACAGTGGTTAAGCACTTGATGACTGAGCCCACCAGCCACTCCATAGGAGAAAGATGAGGCAATCTGCTTCTGTAAAGATTACAACCTTGGAAACCGTATGGAGCAAACATACTGTCATATAGGGTCAGTATGATTCATAATCAACTTGATGGCAATGGGTAGTATGGGACCAAAATTGTAGCAACATCAGCTAAACCTGGGTCATGATTTTGGAAGACTTCTTAACGGTAAGGAGATCAGCGGGCACTGACAGAAAATGAAAATACTTTGGTCTTTTATAAAAAGGCAAAGTTGGCTTTTGCAGAACCCTTGCCAAGAATCATTCCATGACCTCCACCCACATTATCCACCATCTCCTACATTGCTAACGTGCTTAGTGCCTTTCCTCTGGGCTCTTCCCAGAATTCAAAACACCTGTTTGCAGGTCTATATCTCCTCCCACACTGTCAGTACCATGGAAACAGAGATTTTTGTCTGATTGATCTTTATACTTGACTGTACAGCACAATGTCTGAGAGAAGACAGAAATAGTGAGTGAATGTTTGTGAAACAGAACTGAACTAAGCTTCTGACCGATCAGTGGCTTTATTGAAAGAGTTTATTTACTTCTATTAATAATTCCCTTGGCTTGTTGTTTACCATTCTTTTTCCATATCTCAAGCAGGTAGCATCCTCAAATATTTTACTGGGAGCCCTATCAGTGAAAGAGATGCAAGCCTTTGTGTATCTTGGAACCACTCTTTTTATTGTCTTCCATCTTTGTGTCCCAAAGGGATTATAAGTCTGCTCTTCAGTTTCTCTTTCCTCTTCCCTCACCCATTTAACAACTCCCATCTTCTTTATGGCCCCATAAATCCCAGTTATCAAAGAGGAAAATAAGGATGCCTGAAAGATATAAAGGAAACTCTGTTTCTGGCTATAGCAGAATAACTTAAATATGACCAACCATGCTATCTAACTAGAAAGTTACCACTGTTACCACCTTTTTTTTTAATGTTGCATAGGTGGTTTTGGCTACTACAATAAGGCAAGAAAAAGGAATGTATTTGATTGGTAAAAAAAAAGTCACAAAACTTTCAGTATCTTCAGATTATCTGACTGTATAAGTAGAAAATCCAAACTATTAGATTTAATAAGCAAATTTAACAAGATCACTCCATGTAAGGTCAGAAAAAACAAAACCAATCTCACTGTCGTTGAGTTAGATCTGACTCATAGCGACCCCTGCTTGGGTTTCCGAGGCGGTATCACTATGGAAGTAGATTGCCCAGTCTTTCTTCCAAGGAGTGGCTGAAAGGTTTGAACCACCAGCCTTCTGGTTAGCAGTTAAATGCCTTAGGCACTACGCCACCAGAGCTCCTCCATGCAAGGCAATATACATAAATTGATTATGTTTCTATATAATAAAAGAAAACAATTATAAGATGAAAACATTTGAAAGATATATCATTTATTAAAAAATAAATAAATAAATCTAGCAAAAATGTGCATTATTATCAATGAAAACTACAAAATATCATTGAGAAAAATAAAGTCTAAAATAAATATGATATACTGTGTTCATGAATTGTTGTTGTTGTTGTTATGTGCCGTCGAGTTGGACCCGACTCATAGCGACCCCTCTTTGGGTTTCCGAGAGAGTATCACTATGGAAGTAGACTGCCCAACCTTCCTCCTGAGGAATGGCTGGTGCGTTTGAACGGCCAGCCTTCTGGTTAGCAGTCAAGTGCCTTAGGCCCTACGCTACCAGAGCTCCTTGATCGTGAATTAGAACCCTTCATATTATAAAGATGTAAATTTCCCCAAAGTTGACCTATACGTTGACTGCAATGCCAATTAAACAGTAGCAGCATTATGTGTATGTGTGTATGTGTGGGGGGAGCACGTAAAGAACAGCAAGATGAAGTTGGAGAAAAAAGTTAGAGGACTTGTACTTATGGACTTATGATGCTTTGTGAAACTACTGCAATCTAGGAAGTCTTGTGCTGGTGGTACAAGAAGAGACAAATAACAAATGAATGAGAAACAAACTCGCAGATACACAGTCACCTTCTGTGATAAAGGCCTCACTGCAGATGTGCGGGGGTGGGAGGGAAGGTGGCTAGGTTAGTTGAACATCCACACGAAAAACACAAATGAATCTTTACCTCTACCTCTTACCACACAGAAAACAATTCCAGGTGGATTTCAGATTTAAATATCAAGGAAAAACAATAAAGCTTTCACCAGACAAGATGGGAGACTATTTCATCTAAGGATAAGCAAACGTTTGCTAAAGCAAAAAGACTGATCAATTGAACTACATTATAATTCACAACTTCTAATCATCAAAGTTACTTCTCAGAGAGTGAAAAGGCAAACCCGAGGTTGGAATACTATTTGCATATGATATAATATTATGTATATATTTATATGTATATGTATTTTTTTTCATATGCAGAAGTTACAAAGAAATACTATAAAATAATAACAAAATAGAAAAATGAATGAGAAATGTGAGCAATCACTTTATACCCAAATGACAGGAAGAGGTGCTAAATCTCATTATTAATCAAGGAAATGCAAATAGAACAATGAGGAGATACCATTACATACTCTTCCAATAGGCTTTTTAAAGAAACTTCTCAGTGGCAAACAAATGGGAAACAAATGGGACATTCTAATGACAGTATAAATCGGTACAACTAGCATACTGATAATATCTTCTAAAGCAGAGCACATGCAAACCGTGACCCATAGCAATTCCACCCCTAGGTTTACTGCAAATGGAAGAATATGCAAATACACACAAAATGACATTTATAAGTATGCTCACAGCATAATTTTCCTAGTAGAACCAAAGCAGGAATGACCCAAATGTGTATCAACACTAAAACAGATAATAACACACACCCACTCCTCACCAATAGATATAGTTAGGCTCCAAAGACCAGGTCATTTGTGAAATTGGCATTATGTGAAAGTCAGGGTCCCCACCCCAGTTCCTTACCACCAGTTGGGTGCTCTCGGCACATCTTGGGATGTGCATGGAGTAGTAGGCCTCCCTTTCCCACCATATCTTCTCTATCAGTGTGGAGCCCACGAGGCTTTGGGGTGGTAGTGGTGGTAGTCAGGTGTTGCCCACTGCCTGCTACCCTCTGCCACTGCCCTGGTCAGGGACCTGTCTCATCTTCCACCCATCATATCCTGCCACCTGCTCTGGGTGGAGACCCATCTTGTCCTTCATCCACACCACTCCTACAGCCCGCGCAGCCCCACTCCCTCTCCCCTACTTTCTACCAACCCTATCAACCACACTGGCACCTTTGGGCCCTTGCCCAGCTTCCCCCGTGCCTGTTTGCAACCTTGTGCTGTCCTGCTGCTGCCCCGCACCCTCTACGGCCAGACCAAGATACTGCAGATGAATGGGAGGTGTCCTGTGGCAAGTTGCCACCATCCTTACACAGCCTGGTCATTGCTGGGGCCTCAGGTATACCATCAGGGGTGGTTCAGGGAGGGCACCCTGGGCCTGGCCATGGCCCTGCATGGGACCCACCTGCACCACTGGAGGCACTGCCTGAGAATTTTTTCAAAGTTTCATATATGCAAAATGTCAGATAACAAGACAGTCAAAAAGTCAGTAGTAGGTGTACATTCATGTGGTGGAATACTATGCAATAATGAAAATGAATGAAATACTGCCATATACAATATGGGAAAATATCACAAATATAATGAGGAATGAAAGAAGTCAGATGAAAAAGACATATTTATGATGCATAATTATAAAGTTTAAAAAAAGGCAACCTGAAATGATACAACCATTGTGGAAAGCACTATAGCGTTTCCTTAAAAAGCTAGAATTAGAAATACCATTTGATCCAGCAATCCCATTACAAGATATATACCCTAAAGAAGTAAGAGCCAGGACAAGAGCAGATATATGCACACTCACATTCACCGCAGCACTACGTACAATAGCCAAAAGAGGGAAACAACCTAGGTGCCCATCGACAGAAGAATGGATAACCAAACAATGGTACATACACACAATGGAATACTATGCAACCCTAAAGAATAAAGTAGAATCTATCAAACACTGCATAATGTGGATGAACTTGGAAGACATTATGCTGAATGAAATAAGTCAATCACAGAAAGACAAATATCCATTATTATAAAAAGTCAAGGAAAAGGTTTATATATGGAAGGAATTTTTTTTTTTTTTTTTTGTTAGTTACCAGGGGTGGGAGGAGAGGGGAGGGAACACTGCAAAAAATAAAAATAAATAAACAAGGCAATCTGAATCAATGCTAGCAGAAGCCACACCGTGGTGACCACAGGGGAGGAAGGAGTCCTGTGACAGGGAGGGCATGAGGAGGGCCTTCAAGTGTTTGTACCACACACTGATGTGATCTGGGTGGTGGCTGCATGCACGTATACACTGGGGCGATGTCATCAGGTTGCACACCTAGAATTTGTGCACTTTGCTATGTGTGTGCCAGACTTCAACCCAAAATATGTGAAGAAACAGAGATAAGGTTTATTTTGGCAAGTAGTCCATGTATCAGATTCTAGGATACTAGTGTGAATCTGCCGTCTAGTATCAAGAGTTACAGAGAAACAAAATGCTTTGTGAGGAAATAGGTCAGCTTTGTGAATGTGCTGGTGAAAGTGAGACCAATGGAGAAAGGCCTTACAGTTCAGGACTTGGGCTGGGACCCTTGTTCAACACCAACCTTGCCTGGCTCAGTGCCGTGTGACTCACATGAGTAAACAAGCTCATCAAGTTTTCACCTCTCCCCATTCGTAAATGAGAAAAGTGAGATGTCTCTGTTCTCTGGAAGAAAACCAAAGTCCCAAGGCTGCCTGCAAGACTGTTCATTCCGGTCTTGCCCCTGGCCTCACACGCCTGCTCCAACTCTTGTTCCTCTTGATCCCGAGGCCTGGGCA
>NW_006921693.1:3511920-3532946 GCF_000298275.1 Orycteropus afer afer
CACTCCTCCATTTCTATGGAGTGTGAGTTTTTTTGCATACTGCGTATTTCCCTTCAAAAGAAATTGAGAACCGCTATTGAATTGTGCCAGAAAGAGTCGTAGCTGTGTTGAACATTCTACAAACATCCCTTTAAAAGTGTGTATCATCTTGACATTTTATTTAGATATATCTTCTAAAGAAGCAATTGCTGCCATGCTGTAAGCTGTTGGAAAGCAACAGGCAGTTTCTCTTTAAAACCATTTTGGCCCTAGAGGGGACCAACAATTCAAATCACGGCTATAGAGCAACCACTTACCTATATGACTTCCCTGTGGCAGAGTTCTTAGTTAGGCCTATGGATCATATTATTCCGAGTAGTTGATACCTCTTGGAATGCTACTGCCTGTGTTCCTACAACTAAATTTAAAGATGGGCCATAGCAGTGGCACTATACAAACCCTTTTCTTGATTATTTCTGCTTTTTTTCCATTCTCTTCATATTCCTACATCATCGGGTAAAGACCATGAGCAGGAAGTCCCAAAGCTAATAAATGAGAAATGCAGTCCACTGACTGAAAATGTTGTTAAGACTCCAGTGTTTTCTAGAGGGCTTTTTCCTCATTAATCCAGCCTGATCTTCAAGCAATAATAACCCAAGGAAAATTGCAGCTGAATGTGGGCCACGACAATTCATCTTTCTCTACTCTCCAAAATCAATTGATCACCTCTGAAATCAGAATACCACTCACCCAGGACTGTTTACTGAGAAAAAAGCAATGTCTTTATTAGCATTTATCCCAAGACCTAAGAAGCACTTGGCCTTTGGGGAACAAATGGACTAAGAACAGGACTTGGAGTGATGATAATGGAGACTTCAGCTTTGGACTCGGAAGATCACAAATCCTAAGGTGAAACAGTCAAGAGCACTTGTGACATTCAGGAAACAGGGAGGGCAATGTAATAAGAGGTTAGCAACACAGGCTTGAGTCAGACATACCTAGGTTCATAAATCCATTCATTGATGAGTTCACCCATGCCACAACAGTGGAGTGCTGTAATGGTTAAAAGTATCAGCACTGAAGCTCAGTGACTGAAATCAAATCCTAGCCCCATCACTTACAAGCTATGAAGCCTTTTACAATCTACTTGACCTCTCTGGTTTCAGTTCACTCATCTGTCAAATGGGTAGACTAATGATACCTATTTCATAATGTTGTTACAAAAAAAAATAAAAATACGTCCTTGCCAGTAGGTCAGTTCTAACTGGTGGTGACCACATGTGCTGCAGAGCAGAACTGCACACCATAAGGTTTTCACAGGTGTAAACTTTTAGCAGCAAAGTGCCAGGCCTTTCTTCCATTGTGCCTCTGGCAGGTTTGAACCACCAACCTTCTGGTTAGCAGACAGATGCCTTAGACACTGCGCCACTGGAGCTCCTCAGGTAAGACTAGTGATTAGAAAACTATTTTAAAGCCCACTGCAAAATTTTGAAAAGAAACGATTGATGGAAACTTGGACTAAGAGAAGGAGCTTTGGTGCCGTAGTGCCTAAGGCATTTGAGTCCTAACCAGCCACCCCACGGAAGGAAGACTGGGCAATCTACTTCCGTAAAGATTTACCACCTCAGAAACCCAAAGGGGGTTGCTATGAGTCAGAATCAACTCAATGGCAGTGAGTTTTGGCCTAAGAGAAGGAGCCCTGGTTGCACAGTGGTTAAGCGCTCAGCTGCTACCCAAAAGGTCAGCAGTTAGAATCCACCTGCTGTTCCAGAAGAAAAATGTGGCCATCTGCTTCTGTAAAGACTTACAGCCTTGGGGCAGTACTACTCTGTCCTAGAGGGTCATTATGAGTCAGAATTATTTAATGGCAATGAGTTTGGACTAAGACAGAAAGCCAGAAGGATTGGAAGAATGGATATATTATTTGCATATCTAACGTCTCCTAGTAAAATTAAACTTTGTAAGGAAAATGGCCATTCCTATTTGTCTCTAAATTACCCACCTTTCATATTTCTTATTAGAGGGCTAAGAAATGGTGTACCAATGGACAAATGTGTTGACTAAATATTTGTTGGTTCCCCAGTTTTCATGGAAGTGGATGCCAAACTGGAAGAGCCCAGAATCCCTGAGCAATTGTGGATTTATTGAGAGTCCCTCAAATCTACATGTACACTAGTCACTGAATACAGAATCAAAGTATCAACATGTCCCATATACTATAACATGTCTCATATAAAGTGCTGTACAAAATACTGATATAATCTACTGTGCTCTTCTATTGTGCTTAAGAAAGTGCATTGTTATTTCAACTCTCCCACTAAATGCACAGCACATATTTTTCAATGTATATCTTCTCAATGAACACATACATACATATTACATATTACATAATGTTAACTGAACACTTACCACATACCAGGCACTGTGCTCAGTAAGGCTTATCTGGCCACATATGCCTCTATGAACACGCAGCTCTTTGGCAAAGTTTTCCATGTCCCTATTGCCTGTAGCAGCACTTCCCACACTTGCTGACATCAAAGCACTGATAGAAACACTAATATTCCTATGACTCACTGTGCTCAAAGGATAAAGATGCCAGTAGCTAAAGGTGCACAGCCACAGGCCGTGGCTATCCTAGGTCCCACTTGGTCACCCTGAAGTATCAGGGTATCGATATTTCAGCAGCATACATTCATGGCATTGTGGCTTCATGGCACTGCAGAGTGCCACAGTCTAGTGGATAATTTCCCAGTCCTTAGTACTGAATGCAGGAGCTCTGGTAGCGTAGTGCCTAAGGCACCTGACTGCTAACCAGAAGGCTGGCGGTTCAAACCCACCAGCCACTCCTTGGAAGGAAGGTTGGGCAATCTACTTCTGTAGTGATACTGCCTCGGAAACCCAAGGAGGGGTCTCTATGAGTCGGGGCCGACTTGACAGCACATAACAACAACAGTATTGAATGCAGAGTCCTTGGTGTTACAGACGGTTAAGCACTGAGAGGCTGACAGTTCAGGTCCACCCAGAGAGGTTCCTCTGGAGAAAGGGCTGGGGCTCTACTTCCCTGTTTCTGCTGTTGTTGCGTGCTGTCAAGTTGAGTTGGTACAGACTCACAGCAACTCCATGCACACGAGAATGAACCTTCTCTATTTCTGAAAAATCAGCCATTAAGATCCTGTGGAGCACAGTTCGACTCTGACACACATGCAGTTGTTGTGAGTTAGAGACAACTTGAGGGCAACTGGTTAGCACTGAATGCAATATCCTTCAAGATTATATCCCTGCCTCCACTCTCCAATCTCACCTTCCCTAATCCCTCCGTGCCTAGCACACATAAACACACACAAATATACAGGTGCACACACATTGAAGTGGGCATATTTGCTACCCTACACAGTGTCAGATTATCACCAAGTTCCCAGTGCACATTTTGTTTTGCATTCCTAAGCATCTTTATCTTCAAGTGAGGAAACTGAGGCACAGAGAGATCAATTTTCCCAAGGTTCAGATTCTAAGAGAAACCTAATTGTAGAGTCAGTAAACTTACTCATTGCTATACACTGATTGTTACTAAATTTGAACTTGAATCTTATTATCTTCACTGACATTGTTCAGTCTGAAGAACAGTACTAAGATAATTTTCAGATCTGCCACCTTTTCCTTGCTATTCTTTTAATTTAGATGTGTTAAAGTAATGGCTTAAAACGATATTGAAGGTGCCATTCCATAATTCCAGGTGAGCTACCCCTCAGCTGTATGCCTCTGCATCTTCACTCCCTCGTCATGCAGACAGTGGCTTTCCTCTTCACAGTGGTTACCTTTCAGGAATTACAATTTTAGGTGATTTGAATCAAAATTATATATGAGAGGAATAGTGTGTGTATTTGGGTGGAGAGGAGCCTGACATGAGAGAAAGGCCAGCAGTACATGAATCCCTGTTACCCTGCTGGTATTCAGACAATTCAAAAATGGTTGTAGCAGTATATTGACAGAGAACTTCCACAAATACAAGCTGGATTCAGAAGAGGACATGGAACGAGGGATATCATTACTAATGTCAGATGGATCTTAGCTTAAAGCAAAGAACATCAGAAAGATGTTTACTTATGTTTTGTTGACTATGCAAAAGCATTTGATTGTGTGGATCATAACAAATTATGGATAATATTGAGAAGAACGGGAATTCTAGAACACTTGATTGTGCTCACGAGGAACCTGTACATAGACCAGGAGGCTGTCATGTGAACAGAACAAGGGGATACTGCATGGGTTAAAATGAGGAAGGGAGTGTGTAAAGGGAGCATTGTAGAGTCAGTAAACTTGTATATTACAGGGTTGTATCTGTTCTCCATACTTAATCTAATTTGTATGCTGAACAAATAACCCAAGAAGCTGGATTATATGAAGAAGAACATGGCATCAGGATTGGAGAAGACTCGTTAATGGCCTGCAATACGCAGATGACAAAACTCTGCTTGCTGAAAGTAAGAATGACTTGAAGCACTTACTGATGAAGATTAAAGACTACAGTCTGCAGCAGTATGGATTACACTTTCATATAAAGAAAATAAAAATCCTCACAACTAATCCATTGAACAACTTCATGATGGATGGAGGAAAGACTGAAGTTGTCAAGGACTTCATATTACTTGGTTCTATAATCAACACCAATGGAAGCAGTAGTCAAGACATCAGACGAGATATTGTATTGGGCAAATCTGCTGCAAAAGACTTCTTTCAAGTGATGAAGAGCAAAGATGTCGCCCTGAAGACTAAGGTGTGCCTAACCCAAGCCATGGTATTTTCAATCACCTCTTATGCATGTGAAAGCTGGCAATGAATAAGAAGACCAAAGAAGAGTTGATGCTTTTGAGTTGTGGTATTGGAGAAGAATGCTATGAATACCATGCACTGCTAAAAGGACTAACAGATCTATCCTGAAAGAAGTGCAACCAGAATGTTCCTTGAAAGCAAGAATGGCCAGACTTTGTCTCACCTACTTTGGTCATGTTGTCAGGAGGAACCATTCCCCGGAGAAGTATATCATGCTTGGTAAAGTGGAAGGTCAGCAAAGACGGGGAAGGCCCTCGACGAGATGGACTGACACAATGGCTGCAACAATTGGCTCAGGTACAGCAAGGATCATGAAGCTGGCACAGGAGGGGGCAGTGTTTTCTTCTGCTGTATACAAGGTCGCTATGAGTTGAAGACGAAGCGACAGCACCTAACCACAACAATCGGCATTCTGTTAAAGGACCCCTTACCCCAGAGTTGAAGTATCAGGAGGTGGCAGAAACAATTAAGTTATACAGCACTAATCTGATATTAGGAGAAGCTTGACAGAATCTTGGAAATGCAGGTTGATTAGGTTTAGTTCTTCATCTGATAAAAGACTATGTTCTAATAAGATAGAGACAGTGTCTGTTGGACCCTAATTCTTTTTCTTTTTTTTTTTTTTTTTAATATCTTCCTCCCTCTCACCAATGAGCTCTGGTGGTGCAGTAGTTAAGGATTCAGCTGCTAACCAAAAGGTTGCCAGTTTAAATTCACCAGCCACTCTGTGGGAAAAAGATAAGGCAGTCTGCTTCTGTAAAGATTTTCAGCCTTGGAACACCATGGGGCAGTTCTGCTCTACCTTACAGGGTCACCATGAGTCAGAATTGACTCGATAGACGTGGTGGTCCACCACCCCCAGCCCCAAAATGACTCAACAGTACTGGGAATCTAAAGTTAATTGGTATGACAATTGTTTGATTGACTTTGACACTGAAAGTCAGCTTTTTGCTTGGTTGTGATTTTGTTCGTGGTTTTTCCTGACAGAATACGCACCAGGCAGTGGAGTCCTAATTTGTGGGTAGACATGAGAAAAGGAACAGAGAGTGGGGTATAATTGCATTCCGTTTAAATGAGGGCTTGTAAGAATGGAGTGTAGCCATCACGTTTAGCTGGTTGATGAATGCCTCCTTTTCTCACTCTGGTGAAGTGGTTTTTCCCAGAGTCATCCAGAAGGTGCAGACCTCAGGGGATGACCGAGGAAGTCTGCTGCATTATGGCGGTACACTATGGAATCAGAAATCCTGGGTTCAAATCCTGGATCTGATGTTCATTATTGGGACCTTGGACAATTACTTAGCATCCTCGGGTCTCAGCTTCTTCATCTGGAAAATGCAGATAAGAGCACCCACCTCATAGAATAGTTACAGGATCAAATGCATTAACACAGGTAAAGAACAAAATAATGGACCTGTCAGAGTTGAAGAGTGATGTGTGTGTGAGACCTATGATCATTAATTTTAAGTGCAAGCTCCTTATTACTCATTACTTATGTCCCCAAAGAAGTGATGTCTAAGGTTGGAAAGGCCTGGGCTAACATTTTGATCTAACCAACTGGGTCCTCTTACTTATAAGGTATTTGGATTAGAATTTTATTTACTAAAGGATAGGCTTTTCAAACTTTTCCAAACTTCCTATCTCCTACCTACTAAAATATACTAACTTTACTTTAAGGGTCACTAAGAAGGTAACACAAAAGTGGGTCGTTGTTTTCTCCTAGTTTCAGATCAAGGACAATAAACATGGATGGGAAAGAAAGAGGTTTATGCAGAACTACATATTCTTCTTTTGTGGAGCTTCCAGACTAAGGCAGACTAGGAAGAAAGGCCTGGAGAGCTACTTCTGATGAAAACCTTATGGCCCACGGCAGAATATTGTCCAATGTAGTCCTGAAAGATGAGCCCCCAAGGTCAAGGCACTACACAGCAGAGCTGCAACAATGGATTCAGACATCTCACCTCCCATGAAGATGGTATAGGACCAGCTAATGTTTCATCCTATTATACTGCAGGTTGCCCTGCGTCGAAGCTGATTTGACGGCAACCAACAGCAGCAACAACAACAGTACAGGGTCTGGCACAAAATAAGAGCTCAGTAAATGCTGTTGTTGTCAGATGCCATCAAGTTGGCTCCAACTCATAGTGACCCTGTGTACAACAGAACAAAACACGGCCTGGTCCTGTGCCAGCCTCACAATCTGCACTATACCTGAGCCCATCATTGCAACCACTGGTCAATCCACCCCACTGAGGGCTCTTACCCCTTTTTCACTGACCCTCCACTTTACCAAACATGCTATTCTTCTCCAGAGAATGGTCTCTTCTGACAACATAACCAAAGTGAGACAAAGTCTGGCCATTCTTGCTTCCGAGGAGATTTCTGGCTGCAGCTCTTCCAGGACAGACTTGTTGGTTCCTTTTCCATGGTACTTTCAGTATTCTTCACCAACATCACAGAGCATGCACCACGGAAGTGGTACCCAGTGTACCAAGGATTCTATTTTATAGGATCCCGGGTACCCAATAACCAAGGTAAGCAGGGCTTATTTATGTTTACTGTCTAATCTGTAGTGAGTAATCTCTAATTTTTTCACCATATCAAATTTTCTGCTTCTATGTACGGCTGCTGTCTGTTTCTCTCACAACCCCAAAGCACCTTCCTGCAGAATCAAAGCCTCTTTTCAAATTTAGAATCCCTGATAGAAATGAAGTACCCAGTGAGCAAGGTAAGCACGGACTTACTTGTGCATGTTCACTAATTTGTAGTGAACAATTTCACATTTTCACATCAAACACTGTGAGCATAAGCATCCCCTGGGGCTCTTGTTAAAATGTAGATTCTGATCCAGTGCACCTGGGATGGAGGAGGGAGCTCTGGTGGCTTAGTGCCTAAGGCATTGACTGCTAACCAGAAGGCTAGAAGTTCAAACCCACCAGCCATTCCTTGGGAGGAAGATTGGGCAATCTACTTTTGTAGAGCTACAGCCACGGAAGCCCAAGGAGGGGTCGCTATGAGTCGAAGGACTCAATGGAAATGAGTTTGTTGTTTTTCTTTTTTTGGTTTGGGAGGGAGCAGCACATTCTTGGCAGGGGATTGAGCCAGAATCAACGGGGTCTGAAGCTGGGATTTACATCCAGAGCCTTCAGCCTGCCTGCTATTTCCAGTAACCAGTTAAGACCATCAGAAGGTAGTGTTGGGAAAGGCTCTAGGATGTATAACCAGCCTGCATCCCACCCTCTTTGGTTACACCCTCATTTTTCTCTATGACTCCTCAAAGCATCTCTAGAGATCCCTAGGGCACAGGTAGTTTGAAATTCACTGGCCTAAAGCAATTGTTGTGAGCATGTAACAAAGGGATCTTAATGAAAGGTATGAAAGATACGTATCATTTAACAAAGCAATTAAACACATTATCCAAGATCCTGCCACCTGGGCTCCTGGAGCCCACCAACAAACCCAACAGCATCATTCTGTTTATGCACCCACAGCTAGTCCAAACCAAAAAGCCAAACCCACTGCCATCAAGTGGATCCAGACTTTAAGCGACCCTTTAGGACAGAGTAAGACTGCCCCACAGGGTTTCCAAGGCTGTAAATCTTTGTGGAAACAGACTGACTCATCTTTCTTTCACAGAGCAGCTGGTGGGTTCAAACTGCCGACCTTCTGGTTAACAGCCAAATGCTTTAACCACTCCATCACCAAAGGTCCTTAGCCAGTCCCAAAGTGGGGATTAATAAAGAAAATGCTGCTGAAGGACAACAGCTCAAAACACTGGAAGAGAATCATGATGTGGCAGTTAAATTTGTGTGTCAACTTGCCTGGGCCTGGTTGAGTGGCTGGGCCGCTAGTGGTAGTTATTCTCCATGATGAGACTGGTAATCACCTCCATGGTGGGATCTACCACAAGCAGCTGAGTAGTAGCTGTCTTTGGGATGTGGTCTGCTTTCTGTATATAAGGAGAAGCCTTGCTTGGTGATAGTCTCTAGCTTATGGCACGCTTGGATCCTGCATGCTCTGCTGACTTTGGGACTTACAATGGGCTTGAATTAATGGCCTGCCGTGTGGTTTGGTAACATCAGGACTGTGCCTTTTTATTTGTCAACCTCGGGCTTGTCAGCCTCAGCAGCCAGCAGCTGTCTGAGTGAAGAAATGCCTCTAGCTCCAGTGGGCCGGGAGTAGGAGGCAGAGCTGGACCCCAAGGTTGAGGGGCTTTCACCCAGCCCCTAGAGCCTGGCACTTTGAACTTGGACTTAAAACCTCCAAACTGTAAGAGAATAAACTCTTGTTTGTTAAGGCCATCCCATATGTGGTATGTTCTTGTCAGAGCAGCACTAGGGAACCAGAACACATGACAGACCAACAAATCCCAATCAACAGACTACACATTCAGCAAGTTAATAAAACCAATAATAACTTTTGTTAGAGCCATCCTCAGAGTGTCAAATTACTTTAAAAACCTGTAGTGGGGGCAGAAAACAACAATAAGCAAAAGTGACCAAAAGATGGGGAGGAGTGTGAGCTAAATTCTAACTTTCGGTCCACTGCTAACTAGCAATGCTAAATGAAATATCCTCAATGACAAGCAATGACATGTGAGAATGGTCTTCCCATCCAACTCACCCAGGCCAGTCTCTGACCAGACCCTGGGCAACGTAATCCCTGCTTTCTGAGTTTCTCTCTCAATGTACAGGTTGTGGGAAGGGGAAGCGGAGAAAAGCAAGGGGAGCACTCATTTCTAAAAGCTATTGCTGAAAACACCATGATTCTTTAATCTGGTAGAGGTGTTTGAGCAACTGAGGAAACAAAAGGAAAATAAACAAAGCCAGTGAGGAGCTGACAGTGGAGCAGGTTTCCCTGTAAAGTGTGAATCAACAAAGACGATGGAGTGCCTATGGCTTGGGCCCAGAATGCTGCTGTCTGCTTAAAAATCAAACCCACTGCCACAAGTTGACTTTGGTTCACAGTGCCCCTAGGGGACAGAGTAGAACTGCCCCATAGGGTTTCCAAGGCTGTAATCTTTAGGGAAGCAGACTGCCTCATCTTTTTTTTTTTTTTTTTTCTCATCTTTCTCCTGTGGTGGCTCACACCTCTGACCTTTTGGTTAGCAGCCCAATGCTTTAACCACTACACCACCATAGCGCCATTGCTGTCTGCAGAGGAGACTATAAAATAGAGTGCTTGCTAAACCAGTTGCACGCACAATCTCAATTAATCCTCACAAACTCCCTATGAGGTAGATGAGTGAACAAAGGTTTAAGGCCATTTAACCATCCACTAGAACACTCTGGCAGCCAATAACGGAAACCCCTTCTCAAACTTAGTTAATCAACTCGCATTACTAGCATCAGGGCAGTCTCCGGCTGTCATACAAGTACCTAGATTATCTCGCTCTTCAGTGTTAGCTGCATCCTGCACATGTATCCACTGATGTTCACTAAATGGATTGCACAGACCCCTTTCTTCCCTTTATGAATCATCTATCTTCCCTTAAAGTTAGCTGAGACAATTCAGGGCATAGGGCAACCTCTGACTCAGTAACTATTACTATGGGAATGTTATGAGTTAGAATGTTAAGACCAGTGTCTACCTTCCTCTGAGTCATGAAGAGGAGGAATGCCTATGTGAA
The DNA here is from genome assembly GCF_000298275.1 of Orycteropus afer afer. Taxonomy (NCBI): domain Eukaryota; kingdom Metazoa; phylum Chordata; class Mammalia; order Tubulidentata; family Orycteropodidae; genus Orycteropus; species Orycteropus afer. Next base: position 3,522,356 of record NW_006921693.1, read on the forward strand.
CAAAAATAGGTTCCTTGCAGGAGGGAAGAAAGAGAGATGGGGCTAGATAGGCCACCAATGGGCACACCACATTTGCCCAAAGCCAACTATGTGGCAAGTCTCAGAGCCAGGATTGAATTAGTTAAATACCTTTTAGAACAATGGACCAATTTCTGCTATTTAGAAAACTACTTGTTACATCATGGTGATTCTCCTTATAGTCCAACAATCAGTTTCACAAAGTACATCTTCACAGATGCATGATGATCATACATACCTCCAAAAAAGCCAGGTCTAAAGAAGAGTAAACTTATCAAGTCAATAGAGTGCAGTATTGGGAATTTAGAAAGTCAAAGAATATCCAAGGTGTATGAATGCCAACCCAGTAGGAGCCATTTGCTTTTAATGAGAATCAAGTATTACAAATAGATCACACTATCAGCACAATCATAAATATTGATGTGCCATTTAACTCACCTTTTTATTATTGATATTTGTTTATGGTAAAGCAACAAGGTTAAGTTTTTAAAAATTGCAGAAGGTATAGAAAGTATTTAGGCAATTAAACACCTTGGCCTGATAAGCTTTCTCTAATTTCTTCTGGCTGCTACTGATAATGGTCTGTAAATAATGCTGCCCAGTGTCTAGTGTCTCTAAAATATTTAACAGAGATAGAAATGGGCTGGCTGGATGCTAGCCTCTTTTTAGTTGATACCTTGATCCCAAAATATTCCTCCTCATCTAGGGTTATGCCTATGCCATAGAAATAAATATATTCCCTTTACAAAGGGTTTTTGTTTCTTGGAGGAAAAGATGGAGAGTGGCAGCCTAAGACAGCAAGTCTGCTTGGGGGACTAGTTTCAGTTTACTAAGCAGAGGGAATAAAAAGCCAGACAGAACGACTCATGGGCCATCTCCCAATCTTTTCCTTCTGTTTGGTATTTGGTGAACAAAGGATCATAATTAATAAGCACTTCTGAATTGAAATGAAATGCAAGAATGAGAAACTCAGAAGCAGAGAATGGCCATGCCTTTAGTATTCTTCCAACATTACCTTTCTTTTATGCTTGGCCAGATCTAATCACCTTCACCTGAAGCATCATGACACTTGCCCTCCACATCTCTCAAACTGCAAATTAACTTTTTTTAAAATATATCTTTGCTCATGACCCATCATTCAAAGGGAAATAACTGCCACTGCCACTAGCACCTCCATTCTGGTAATTCCCACTGCCTACAGATGACACTTTCAACCACAGGTTGACAAGACTCAGTGTCACTTCTTTCATGAAACTGTTGCTAACGATCTTAGCTTAAAATAATTTCTTCATCCTTTATAATTACAATTTCTACCTAGCTCTGTGTTAAGCAATTTGCATATATGATGCCCTTTAAACCTTAAACAATGAGATAGGTGTTTTACAAATTAGAAAATTGAGATTCAACATGATGAAGTAAGGTACCCGAGTTTGTAATAAATGAAAGAGTCAAGATTCTAACCCAGATATTTTGGACCCCAAAGCCTATGTACTCCTTTGTAAGCACTAAGCAACATCATGATAAATGGAGAAAATAGTGAAGGTGTCAAGAACTTCATTTACTTTAATTCACAGTCACTGCCCACAGAAGCAGCAGTTAAGAAACCAAATGACGTGCTACACTGGGCAAACCTGCTTCTAAAGACCTCTTTAAAGTGGTAAAGAGCAAAGTTGTCACTTTTAGGATTAAGGTGCACCTGCCCCAGGCCATTGTATTTTTAATTGCCTCTTATGAATGTGAAAGCTGGACAATGCATAAGGAAAATCAAAGAAGAATTGATGCATCTGAATTACTGTATTGGTGAAGAATACTGACTATGCCACAGACTTCCAGAAGAATGAACAAGCCTGTCTTGGAAGAAGTACAGCTGGAATGCTCCTTAGAAGGGAGGATGGAGGGACTTTGTATCTTGTACTTTGATCATATCACCAGGAGAGACCTTTCCCTGGAGGAGAGCATGCTTGCTAAAGTGGAGGGTCAGTGATAAAGAGGAAGATCTGCAATAAGATGGATTGACACAGTGGCTGCAACGAGGAGCTCAAACAGAGCAACCACTCTCAAGGTGGCACAGGACTGGGAAGTATTTCGTTAGAGAGTCACTAGAATTCGGATTTGACGCCACCTGACAACAACATACCATACACACCAGCATTTTACTCATACCTCTTTCATGCCATTGATTTCATTTCTACTCACTACCAGAGTTATGTGTGTGGATTTTTTTCATCTCCTTTTCTAAAGTCTGAAATTCTCAAAGGTGCAGCTCCTGTCTTATTCATATTTTTAGCCTCATAGTGTTTTGCATAGAATAGATGCTTAATACATCTTTGTTGAGAGAATGAGTACCATTCAATACATACTTGTAGCAATGAATTGCTATTATTAACTTTTGGATTTGATTTCCTGTAATCATCACCCTTGATGACAGAGAATGAACCTGCCTTTTTATTTATTTATTTTTTGCAGAAAGCAAATCCAGAGATAAACAGAAAATCAAAACTGGTTCCCATGAGTAAATGTGGAAAGATTTAGTTAGCACTTAAGTAAAAATTAGACAGATACAAATATGAAATGCACTCAGCCATTTGTTTTGGATTTCATCACTTTCTTTCAGAGGAAAAGCCCAGAACAGATGATCTCCTAATGAGTGCCTTTAGTTTGTGCAGTCTCAGGTTGGTATGACATTTCCCAGCTTTACAGTTCTTTTGACATCAGCAACCACTGGTCAACAAGCCCAGAGCCTCCTTCCAGCCTGGTTCCTGTAGGACCAGGCTCTGTCTCTATGGAACACTTGGGTCATTTAGAATTGAACTTTTGTCTGACCTGGTATTTGCCAACAATGCAGGACAGAACAACCCACGACTGACACCCCTCCTCTCCCGTAACTGACTTTGCCAAATGTAGAAAGTGACTAGTTCTTGTGTTTTCTGAGATGACATCTGATCAATCTTTCCCTCTTTGGCCTTTGATGCCCTTCGGGTTTTTATTTTCTTAAGTAACAAACTCAGCGATTGAGGAACAGTGTAACATAATGCCAAAGAACTTGGTTTTTTGATCCAATACTACTATTCACTAGCTAATGTGACTTTGCAAAGCTGCTATCTAAACAGATATTTTGGACCCCAAATCCTACACACTCCTTTTTTAAGCCCTCAGTATACCTTTCATACTAGCAAACATGGCTTTGCACATTTCACCTCATATATCTGAGTTTTGTTTTCGTTTCTTATGAAAAAAAAAAAAAGGAGAAAACGTCTGCCTCACAGAATTTTAAACACAGGAAGCAGCATTTTCAACATTCCTAGCACTTAGTAGATATTCAGTCACCCCAATCACTGTTACTCCCTTCACCCTTCCACTTTAAAATATTATTTTTTGAAACAACCATACCAAAAAACCAAACTCACTATCATGGAGTCTATTCCGACTCATGTTAGGTGCCATTGAGTTGTCTCCAACTTACAGCGACGCTATGCACAACAGAATGAAAACACTGCCTGGTCCTGTGCCAGACTCACAATCCTTGCTGAGCCCATTGTTGCAGACACCATGTCCATCCATCTCATTGAGGGCCTTCCCCTTCTTCATTGACTCTCCACTTTACCAAGCATGATACCCTTCTCCAGGGAATGGTTCCTTCTGACAACATGACCAAAGTAGGTGAGACAAAGTCTGGCCATTCTCGCCTCCAAGGAGATTCCAGCTGCAATTCTTATAGGACAGATTTGTTAGTTCTTTTAGTAGTCCATGGTACTCTTAGCATTCTTCTCCAACACCACAACACAAAAGCATCAACTCTTCTTCGGTCTTCCTTATTCATAGTCCAGCTCGCACATGCAAAAGAGGCGACTGAAAAATACCATGGCTTGGGTTAGAGGCACCTTAGTCTTCAAGGTGATATCTTTGCTGTTCATCACTTGAAAGAAGTCTTTTGCAGCAGATTTGCCCAATGCAATACTTCGTCTGATGTCTTGACTGCTGCTTCCATTGTATTGATTGTAGAACCAAGTAATATGAAATCCTTGACAATTTCAATCTTTTCGCCATTCATTGTGAAGCTGTTTATTGGACCAGTTGTGAAGATTTTTGTTTTCTTTATATTGAGGTATAATCCACACTGCAGGCTGTAGTCTTTCATCTTCATCAGTAAGTGCTTCAAGTCATTCTCATTTTGAGCAAGCAAAGTTGTGTCATCTGAGTATTGCAGGTTGTTAATGAGTCTTCTTCCAATCCTGATGCCACGATCTTCTTTGTAGAATCCAGCGTCTCAGATTATTTGCTCACCATACAAGTTGAATAAGTATGGTGAAAGGATACAACCTTGATGCACTCCCTTCTGGAATTTGAAACATGCAGTATCTCTTTGTTCTGTTCAAGCAACAGCCTTCTGATCTATGTAAAGGGTCCTCCTCATGGGTACAATCAAGTGTTCTGGAATTCCCATTCGTCTCACTGTTATCCATAATTTGTTATGATCCACACAATCAAATGCCTTTGCATAGTCAATAAACATCCTTCTGGCATTCTTTGCTTTCAGCTAAGATCCATTTGACATCAGCAATGATATCACTCGTTCCACATCCTCTTCTGAATTGAGCTTGTATTCCTGGAATCTCTCTATCAATATACTGTTGTAACCATTTTTTAATTATCTTCAGTACGATTTTACTTGCACGTGGTATTAATGATATTGTTTGATAATTTTCACATTCTGTGGGATCACCTTTCTTTGGAATGAGTACAAATATGGATCTTTTCCATTCAGTTGGCCACGTAGCTGTCTTCCAAATCTCTTGGCACAACCGAGTAAGTGCCTCCATTGGGGCAACCATTTGTTGAAACAGCTCAATGTGTATTCTGTCAATTCCTGGAAACTTGTTCTTCGCCAATTACTTCACTGCAGCTTCAACTTCTTCCTTCAGTACCATTGGTTCTTGATCATATGCCACCTCTTGAAATGGATGAACATTGACCAATTCTTTTTGGTACAGCGACTCTGTGTATTCCTTCCATTTTCTTTTGATGTTTCCTGCATAATTCAGTATTTTTCCCATTGTTGTTGTTGCTGTTGTTGTTATGTGCCGTCAAGTTGGACCCAACTCATAGCCACCCCACCTTGGGTTTCCAAGGTCAGTATCACTACAGAAGTAGATTGCCCCATATTCCTTCTGAGGAGTGGCTGATGGGTTTGAACTGCCAGCCTTCTGGTTAGCAGTCAAGTTCCTTAGGCACTACGCTACCAGAGCTCCCATTTTCCCCATAGAATCTTTCAATATTGCAACTGTTGTGTTGTTGTTATGTGCCGTTGAGTCGGACCCAACTCATACTGACCCCTCCTTGTGTTTCTGAGGTGGTATCACTATGGAAGTAGATTGCCCAAGCTTCCTTCTGAGAAGTGGCTGGTGATGGGTTCGAACCACCAACCTTCTGGTTGGCAGTCAAGTGCCTTAGGCACTATGTCACCAGAGCTCCTAATATTGAAACTAGAGGTTTAAAATTTTTCCTCAGGTCTTTCAGCTTGAAAAAAATGCCAAGCCTGTTCTTCCCTTTTGGTTCTCTAACTCCAGGTCTTTGCACATTTCATTATAGTAATTGGCTTTGTCTGCTCGAGCTGCTCTTTGAAATCTTCTGTTCATCTCTTTTATCTTGTCATTTCTTCCATTTGCTTTAGCTACTCTCCATTCAAGGGCAAGTTTCAGAGTCTCTTCTGACATCCATTTTGGTCTTTTCCTCCTTTCCTGTCTTTTTAATGATCTCTTGCTCTCTTCATGGATGATGTTCTTGATGTGATCCCACAATTCCTCTGGTTTTCAGTCACTGGTGTTCAATGCATCAAATCTATTCTTTAGATGGTCTCTAAATTCAATTTATCAGTGGGAGTCACTGAAGATGGGTTGCTGGGTGTAGTGGTCCTGTTTCCCTGAATCCCATTCCTATCTCTGTGAGTTATATTTTCAGGATATCTATAGCATAATTTATGACTTATTCTCTATTTTAAATGTGGGCTTCAGCTTTTCAACTCACTACTCATTTACTATAGACTCTAACTGAGACATAATGTATTATAGTGATCACCATTGGGTTTCTGAGGCAGTAAATCTTTATGGAATAGATTTCCCAGTGTTCCTTCCATGTAGTGGCTGGTGGATTTGAACCACCAACCTTCTGGTTAGCAGTCAAATGCCTAAGCACTATGCCACCAGAGCTTCTTTTTGGAAACAAGGACTAACTCTAATTCATAAATCAGTTTTTGTTACAACAGGGTTTTTGTTGTTTCCTTTTGCTTCACTTTGCTTAGTTGCTGTCCCAGGAACATAATTAAAAGCTGGTTCTATTTTAATAATACATTATGTCTCAATTAGAGTCTATAGTAAATGAGTAGTGAGTCAAAAATCTGAAGCCCACATTTAAAATAAATAAGTCATAAATTATGCTATAGACATACTGAAAATCTAACTCACAGAGATAGGAATGGGATTCAAAGGAACAGGACCACTACACCCAACACCTCATCATCAGTGATTCCAGATGTCACTGATAAAGAGGAAATATTACCTTCAGTGAACAGGGCCTAGTTATACATGTGGAAATGTATCACATAGAAGGTTTTCCTCCCATCACAAACCTCATCCATCCTTTTCCCTTCAGGAAAAATTACCCAAGCCAAACTTTTTCCTTCTTTCTCCCCATCTTTCACCTATAACTCATTGCCATCCAATCAATTCAGAGTCATAGAGATCCTATCAGACAAAGTAGAACTGCTCCATAGGGTTTTCAAGGCTGTAAATGTTTATGGAAGCAGATTGCCACATCTTTCTCCTGCAGAGCTGCTGGTGGGTTCAAACCACTGACCTTTCAGTTAGCAACCAAGAGCTTTAACCAGCATGCCACCAGGGCTCTTTTCCTGTCACCTATGTTGTTGTTAGGTGCTGCCAAGTTGATTCCAACTCCTAGTGACCCTACGTACAAAAGAACGAAACACTGCCCAGTCCTGTGCCATCCTCACAATCCTTGCTATGCTTGAGCCCATTGCTGAAGCCACTGTGCCAATCCATCTCAAGAGCCTTCCTCTTTTTCACTGGCCCTCTACTTTACCAAGCATGATATCCTTCTCCAGAGACTGGTATCTCCTGGTAACATGACCAAAGTATAAAAGACAAGAGCTGCCATCCTCACGTCTAAGGGTCATTCCAGCTGTACTTCTTCCAAGGCAGATTGGTTTGTTCTTCTGGCAGTCCATGGTCTATTCAATGTTCTTCACCAACACTATAATTCAAATGCATAAATTCTTCTTTGATCTTCTTTATTCATTGTCCCACTTTCACATGGATATGTGATGACTGAAAATACCATCGTTTGAGTCAGGCTCATATTATTATTCAAAGTGACATCTTTGCTCTTTACTACTTTAAAGAGGTCTTTTGCAGCAGATTTGCCCAATGCAGTACGTCACTGTCATTTGATTTCTTGACTGCTGCTTTCATGGGCAGTGATTGTGGATCCAAGTATAATGAAATCCTTGACAACTTCAATCTTTTCTCCATTTATCATTATTTTGCTTATTAGTCCAGTTGTGACGATTTTTGTTTTCTTTATGTTGAGGTGTAGTCCATACTGAAGGTTGTGGTCTTAATCTTCATCAGAAGTGCTTCAAGACCTCTTTGCTTCCAGCAAGCAAGGTTGTGTCATCTGCACATCACAGATACACCTACAGTTCTTGTTAAAGTTATATTATACCAGATCATTTTTCCTTCCAAAATGATATGCATACCCCTCAACTAATTTTGTTTGTCTCTCTCTTTTTTATATTTTATCAAATTTTATCTAAGAAACTTTATTTCTCTTCCTACCTTGTTACTTTTCTCATCTTCCCTATAATACAGATGTCCTGGGCTTTCTGAAAGAGTAAGCCTATCAAAGAAAGGTAAGCCTTAAGTTGTCAACATCAAGACCTATAAATAAGCTCAGGATTCCCCTTTAGAAATCCCATCCTCTCTATTTTCCTGAGCTCACTTTTCAAATAAATGAATTCAATTATTCAAATCAATAAAACCATGTTTCTTAATCAAGACTTACACTTTTTGGCTTTATTCATTGTTGAAATATTTTTCTGAATTTTTTACTATTTGTCTTTGTAGCACAATATTTTTATTACAGTACAGTTTTGCAGCTTTAATGAGGCACTTAAGCACCACTAACATAATATGTACACAGGCACTGGATATTAAATTTCAAGTGACCCGCCCATAATTACACGTATTAGAACATACCGATTTCTGCAATAGTTGCTATTTGGATATAAACAAGCCAATTTTAGAAAAGTTTACAGTACAAATTTGATATACTGCAAATCTTATCATTTATTATTTTACTTATTTTCGGAAAGCATATGTGATTGTTATTGCACCCTTAAACTGATAGACTTTTTAACTCTTGAGGCTCTTCAATGAGCATGAACGGCATATCTTCATTGACATAGGCCAATGTGATTGTTCACAATTAACAGGTATTTTTGCTAGATACAAGAAGTTTGCAATGGTGGTTGTTGTTAGGTGCCATCGAGCCTAGCGACCCAATGTACAACAGAATGAAACACTGCCCAGACCTGTGCCAGCTTCACAATTCTTGCTATACCTGAGCCCATCGTTGCAACAACTGTGTCAATCCACTGCATTGAGGGCCTTCCCTTTTTTCGATGACCCTCCACTTTACCAAGCATAATATCCTTCTCCAGGGAATGGTCCCTTCTGACAACATGACCAACGTAGGTGAGACGAAGTTTGGCCTTTCTCGTTTCCAAGGAGCATTCTGGCTATACTTCTTCCAGGAGAGATCTGTTAGTTCTTTTGGCAGTCCATGGTACTTTCAGTATTCTTCACCAACACCACAACTCAAAAGCTTCAACTCTTCTTCGGTCTTCTTTGTTCATTGTCCAGCTCTCACATGCTTATGAGGTGACTGAAAATACCATGGCTTGAGTTAGGCACACCTTAGTCTCAAGAAGACATCTTTGCTCTTCAGCACTTGAAAGAGGTCTTTTGCAGCAGATTTGCCCAGTGCAATACACCATCTGATGTCTTGACTGCTGCATCCATTGGTGTTGATTGTGGAACTAAGTAACAGGAAATCTTTAACAACTTCAATCTTTTCTCCACATATTGTGGTTCTGCTTATTGGTCCAGTTGTGAGGATTTTCATTTTCTTTATGTTGAGACTGAAGTCTTTAATCTTCATCAGTAAGTGCTTCAAGTTATCCAATGGTTAAGGTTGGTGAAAGATATCATCTCTTTGATGATATTTCTAACCGGCATGACCCCTCAAAAGATAGCTGCTGAACAAAGTTGGTCAAGTATTTAACTGCTTATGAGTAAAGCAGTAATAAAACAGTCATTTAGCAAATTGCTCAAGTTTAAAGTTTCAGCTCTTTGCCCTTTTATAGATTTTGCAAGAGATTCTTTTGAGCCAAGTTCACAATATAAGTGGCAGGATTCAGATAACCCTCAGGAAACAGAATCCTGGTTAAGAGGCTACACGTAAGACTGGATGGAGTTACAAGGCTAAGGTTGTATTCTGAAATATAGTAATTCTATTGAGATATTTTTATGGTAAGTTCAGGCAAGGACAGAAAGGCCTTCCCACCCTTACAGCCAACCCATATATCTTGGACCCTCTCATTTTACTCATTTTAATGCAGAAATCATGTACTAACATCCAATTCATAGTGACACCCATTGGGTTTCCAAGGATGTACATCTTTATGGAAGTAGATTGCCTCATCTTCCTAATGTAGAGCAGCTGGTGAGTTTGAACTGCTGACTTTCTGGTTAGCAGCCAGATGCCTTACCCGTTATGCCACCAGAGCTCCTTACTAATTAGAGTGTTGTTGTTGTTATGTGTCGTTGAGTCAGCCCCAACTCATAGTGACCCCTCCTTGGGTTTCTGAGGCAGTATCACTATGGAAATAGATTGCCCAACCTTCCTTCTGAGGAGTAGCCAGTGGGTTTGAACCGCCAGCCTTCTGGTTAGCAGTCAAGTGCCTTAGACACTACGCTACCAGAGCTCCTACTAATTAGAGTAGGGTACTTCAAATGTAAACCAACTAGAATGAGATGAAAGCTCACAGGCAAACACCAAACTCACACACACAATAAATTACAAATACCAAACACAGAAAAAACACGCATAACAATGAATTACAAATAGCAAACACAGAGGAACACTCATTTACATACTCTGAAAATAAGAGATATAATTCAATGATCTATTTTACTGCCATGTGATATTCTTTTAAATATGAATGTGATGTGGCCATTAATAATCAAGTATATAAAGAATGACTACACATAATACACAATCCAGACTCACATACTTGTTTTTCCTTTGTCTGTGGGACTTACAATTTTAATTTTCAAGATGCCAACTTAAGAAAGGGTCATGTATCAACTGAGGAATGGAAAACCAAACTATGGTACATACACACAAAGGAATACTATGCAATGCTAAAGAATAATGTAGAATCTGCAAAACACCACATAACATGGATGAACTTGGAGGACATTATGCTGAGTGAAAT
>NW_006921693.1:3553419-3561111 GCF_000298275.1 Orycteropus afer afer
CTTCTGTGTCTGTGTTAATTGGTTTCCCTTTTCTTTGTTGAAGAGGGTCTGTGCAATCCTTCTGCCTAGTCCGCCATCTTGCTGGAACCCTATTCGCGTGCGTTTTCATTCAGCAAATATGAACTGGGGCTCTTCTGTTATCAGGTAGAGTCCCTGGTTAGTGCAATGGTTAGAGTTCTCCCCTGGGCACTTGCAACTTCAGTGATGTGGTAACACATTGTCCTTGGCTACAGGCATCCTGTCAGCCCCTGGGTTTCAGTAGCCCCTTCCACATAGACTTCTGTGGAGGTCCTGCACAGCTCTGAGCGCCCTCTAGGGCAGGACTCAGAAGCGCTGCCTGCGGTCTCTCTTGTGGGTAGTCCCCATCTGCCTCACGGCAACCCTCAAGCATTCTTGGCCCAATGAACTCTGAATTTAGATGGTCCAGTGCAGCCCCTTTCCCCTTGCCACAGCTGCCCGCACAGCAGCCAGCCTAACCCTCTCTTTCAGGTTTTCCAGCGGAGAGTCAGGCCACTCATCGCTGCAGCAGGAGATCAGCCTCAGGCTTGCCCAGTGGTCCTATTGCTGCACCTCTCTGAACCTGATGTAAAACACAGACTATCTCCTCTCTTGGTGGCTCTCAGTGAGTGGCGAGAGCAGGGGAGAGGCAGGACTCAGAGCATGCTAGCAGCTCTCTCCAGAAATTATCTTCATGTATACTCCAAGAAAGGAGCTCTGGTGGTACAGTGGTTAAAGCATTCAGCTTCTAACCAAAGGATCAGCAGTTTGAACCCACGAGCCATTCTGTGGGAGAAAGATGAGGGAGTCTGCTTCTGTAAAGATTCACTGCCTTGGAAACCTGATGGGGCAGTTCTACTCTGGCCTAGAAGGTCACTATGAGTCAGAACTGACTGGATGGAAATGCATTTGTTTGTTTGTTTTTCATAGAAGATGCACTATTTTCAATTGCATCAAAAGAAAGGAAGTCTAGTCTGTTCATTAGCATCAATATTTGGAATGTGTTTTTATTGTCTTTTTCTTTTTTCTTTATTTTTCCTGTCTACGCATCTATCTACCCATATACCCATGTTTGCCTTCACTGAGAACGCAGTACTGCATGTGCAAAAGCGTTCATCTTTGTTGTCTGTACCTCCCATGTACCTCTCTATGTCTTCTTCTTCCTCAATGTCACCATGTTGACCACTCACATTTAGTATATTGCCCTTCTCTTCACCCAAATCAGTACTTATCTCTACCTATCAGTGTTCCCTTTATTGTCTTATTAATAGTTTAGATAATTTTCTTTCACTCAGAACACATCATTAGTAATGTCATGTAAACGTTTAGGATTTTGTCAAAATTGGGGACATATCAAGTTTCTTTCATACAGGAATGGTTAAGAGTCAGAATAAATTTCTACAAACTAGCCTCTAGCTTCATAATTTCCAACCTTTCTTTCTGTTCCACTCCCATGTGTTTTCAAGCTGGGATCTGTCACACTGACACTAAACACTGGTGTCACAAGGTCAGGTGAATTGTCACTACAGGCAGTCAGAGTCTTTGTGAAAGCCACACCTACACCCAGATTGATAAACATAACACAATGTGACCTTCAACACATAATTATAACGCAAAATTATCATGCGACCCAAACCAAATGTATTCACGAATCAACTTCCCCTTAGTTCAATGGTTCACCAGGAGGGGATCAATTTTGTCCTCCCCCAGCTGTTGTCACAATTACATGAGGGCTGGGAGTTAGGAGTACTGCTATTGGCATCTAGTAAGTAGAGGCCAAGGACACTGCTCAGCATCCTAGAGTGCACAGCCTCCACAACAAACAATTATCCAGGCCCAAATGTCAGTCGTACAAACCCACTGCTATCAGGTCATATCGGACTCATGGGGACCACTCCTTGGGTTTCCAAGGCGGTATCACTACAGAAGTAGATTGCCCAACCTTCATTTGTAAAAATCTATTAACTGTATTCTGTTAGTAGGATCTTTAAAAAAAAAAAAAGTTCTCAAGACACTGGAGAGAGTGTTACAGAGGAAAAATCTGAATTGAGAGACTGTGATCCAAAAGCACCGCAGTTAAGGTATCTTACGTCTGCAAACTTTGCACACAATATATATAAACTTATTACCAGGACTCTCCCTGTGCCTTGAAAGGGGTCCTGCCATTGAGAGGCCAGAAGCTTCAGGTCAGGTTCAAACTAGTTCTTGTTAGAGCTCTGTCAGCACTCAATGACCACGCCACACACCAGGGTACCCGACAGGAGATTTCATTAAAGAGGCAAAAGGGCACCTGCACTGAGGAAGGACAGAAGAAGAAGAGGAAGAAGAGGAAGAAGAGAAGAAGAGAGGAAGAGCAGGGGAGAAGGTGGTCTTATATAGACCTGGGGTTAGGAGGTTGTACATCAGAGCTGGGGGAAGAAGTCTTAACCTACCAGAGGCTATGTTGCCTTTTAAAATTCGCACCTTGCAGGAAGCTCAGTTTCGACTTCCTTTAACTGACTTATGCCCTTGGGTGGGGCAGCAGGGAATGAAGAAGAACCCAGAAGAGCCACACAAGATGGCGTGGCATATCTCTAACAGTTCTTCCTGGTTCAGTCATGGTCATGAAGCAACGCCAGAATGGACCCAAATTTGTAAAATGTGGGTGTATCAGAATAATAACCAGAACGGGAAAAATTATGGGTCGAGGCCCTGCTAGGAACTTAACCTCCCTTTTAGAAAACAAAGGCAGCATGTGCTTTGCATAGCAACCAATTCTCTTGATTAACAGAGTTAGGGACAATGGTGGCCCGCTCAAAGATGGTGGCTGACTGTGCTGCTTTTAACTGTGTGCTGCTTCCCAGCCCCTGTTCCAATTTCACTCAGTCAGCCATGACTGCATTTGTTTGAATTGGTCTGAAGTCCTGCTTCAGGTTCAACAGCTTCCAAATATCCCCCTCTGCTGAATCTGCTGCCGTCCCATCTCTGCTACAACACAGGCGGAGGGAAGAGTCTGGTGAACATCTTGCTCTGCATTGACAGGAGCAAATATCTGTCTTAGTGTTTGTTTGTCACTGGCCAAACTCTAAAGCAGAGGTCACAGATGGCCATGAGCAGGCTGGGACTAGCTTGCAGACACGATCACTGAATTTTGTAGGACTTTAGTTTTTTTGTTTTGTTTTGTTTTGTTTTTTAATGAATTACCAGCATTTTCAAATTATGATATTTCACACAGAACCTCAGATTTATGGCTTTGGTAAAATAGTCCAGAAGTACCAGGTTCTCAGTCCCACCTGCAAATAGGTACAACTAGTTTTATTTGTCCCTTTTTCAGTTTGCTGGAGATCTCACAAGGTAAGTGCCAACACTCCCTGCCTGGTCCTCTAGGTATTTGAATCTTCAAGTCTGTTCTCTGATGTCTTTATTAATAATTAGGTGCTCCAGTGGCATAGTGCCTAAGGAATTTTGACTGCTAACCAGAAGGCTGGCGGTTCAAACCCAACAGCCACTCCTTGGAAGGAAGATTAGGCAATCTACTTCCATAGAGATGCTGCCTCGGAAACCCAAGGAGGGATCACAATGAGTCAAATCTACTGCCATGAGTTGAATCAAGCTCACTGCCATGGAGGAGAAGTCTTTCTCTCTCTGTTGGCTCTAGAGAAAGGTCCTTATCTCTTCAGCTTCTGTTTCCTGTTTCCGTGGAGATCTCCATGTGTCTTGGCATCTATCTCACCCCATCTCTCATCCCCTAAGTCTGCTTTGCTCGCTTGTTTAATCTCTTTTATATCTCAAAAGAGACTGACTCATGATACACCCTACACTAATCCTGCCTCGTTAATGTAACAAAGACAACCCATTTCCAAATGGGATTATAACCACAGGCACAGAGGTTAGGATTCACAACACGTAGTTTAGGGAGACAAAATTCAATCCATAACATCTGGCGTTAGGTACCTACAAAGTTCCATGCAAATTTTCAACAGTGCTGTTGGAGTTTATACTTTTACTTTCCCTTTTAGCCTCTTCTGAATGTTAGACAAACACTCCCTTATTTATCAGGGGTCATTTTTCCTTTTTTTTGGAGAGTCACAAGGTCTGTATTTTAATAGAAGCCACATAGCCTCTGCAATTTGTCACATGCCAGAGTATCTACGATAAAGCAAAGTGCCAAAGGAAAACAAAATGTGTCCTCTCTGTAGCAAGCCGCAGGGCTAAGCTGAAGGTGGCAGGTCTCAAGGAAGTCATGTGCAGTTAATTGCTCCAGGAAAAGCATTTCTTAAAGAGGCCACAATACAGAACACCAAATTGATTTGAAAGCCAAAAAGGGCAATTAAATCAATGGATGACATCAAAATTAATGAGAAAAATAAAACGCAAGGAATAATACTGGCAATGCAAAAATGTGTTAAATACCTGAAATGAAAATTAACATTTCTCATTTGCTATAGGACAATGCTGCCCACTGACATTTAGCAAGGAAGTATGAGTGGGCTCCTTCTAAAGGCAGTCCTACAGCTCTCATCCACAAACTCTTAGGGAGACCAAGCTGGCATCAGGTCATGAATTCCATGTCAGGCTTCAGATGGGGTAGAAGTGTTTGAACATCCTTTGCTTGCCAGAATCCTGGACTCTTTCCCTTTAGTCTTGTTCCTAAACACAGAATTTACTGTTTTAGTTGGAAGACATCAAATCCAGCTTTCTTATATTTCATTGAAAGAATCAAGGCCCAGCGTTACTTGGAGATAGACCAAGGAGAAGTTTTTAGACTAGAACCCATTTCCAGGACCTCTGCATTCAGTATCCTCTCAACATAAGATGGCCTGACTGCAAATGTCACAAAAGTAGGTGACAACCCAGCAAATGGCTACCTTCTTTGTGTGCACTGCTCAATTCCATCGGCATGCATTTTTCCAGACCTCCCACCTCAAGGAGGCAAGGAGGGGACAGTCCCAGAGTCAGACAAGAGCTGTGGTGCTTGGGCTCCAGAAAAGCAGAGCGCTGAATGCAATAGGAAATGCCCCCCCGGATGACCCTGAATGCTGACATCCTACAAATAAGTAGGGTATCCAACAGGCAAAGTCCCTGAGTGGTGCAAATGGTCAACGAGCTTGGCTGTTAACTTAAAGATTAGACACTTGGGTCTGCCCCCAAAGCACCTCAGAAGAAAGGCCTGGTGGTCTACTTCTGAAAATCACCCAGTAAAAACCCTATGGAACAAAGTTCACTCTGACAAACATGAGGTTGCCAGGAGTCAGAGTTGCCTTCATGGCAACGGTGTGTTTGTTTGTTTTGTTTTTAAAATACAACAAGCAAGAGCATGAAAGTAGAACTGACCGGAGAGCCTGATAAGCATCAGCTCCTAGGAGGGCAGGGGTGGATGTTAGGGAATTAAGGCAAGAGTTCAAAACAGACTGACAAAATCAGGTCCCAACTCAAAGGACAGGAAGAAGAGGCAGTGATATGGTCAAAAATCTTTACTCAGCATCTGCCATGTGCCTGGCTCTGTGCTAATGACCGAGGGTGAAACGGTGAACAAAGGGGACATGAACCCTGTCCTCGAGGAACTGGGAGCCTTTCTTTAGCAATTACTCAGCTGCCATGATTCTCAGATGAGAAGAGATGACAATGTACCTCACCACAAGCTTGTTTTTACAACCACTGTTTTCACAATAGTTTGTGAACAACTATTCACAAGGGGAATAGGGAAGAAATGTGTAGTTGTATAGTTTCTAAAAAGCGCGTTTCAAACAATACAGTACATTTCTACAGCACATTGTTTTTATAACATAAACTACAGGAAGGAAAGCTTGGCAAATTCTTCTTGCAGAAAAAAAAAGATTTGAAAAATACTGGCCAAGAATATTAGCAAGTATTTGCAGCTTGCTTTTATAAACTGGCAGGATGGGGGTGGAGAAGTTTGGTGATTTACATTAGAGGGTCAGAATGAAACAGACATATATATTCACATGTGCGTGTCACCGACACATACTGCAATCCCTGTCCCCCTCCCACCCCATGTACATGCCCACATTTGCATGGCATCCTTCACCCATTGTGTCACTCAGCAGGGACCGATCACCCCAAGCCAGACCCTATGCTAGATAATGGGAGTGGCCCCTGCCCTCCTGGAGCTTACCATCCACTAGGAGAGAAAAACAATAAGCAAATGTTTACGCTAACAAACATACATTACAAACCAGATGAGTAACTCAGCAGGAAAGGTGTGCAGTCAAGGCAAGGAACCAGCCCCAGCCCAGGTGTCAGGAGAAGGAGTGACTTAATGTCTTTAGGTAAGAAATATGTTCCTGTTTTCAGAGCCATGGCAACATCTTTTCCAACCCATATTTTATCTATCTGTCAGACATGACAGTAGCAAGAGAGGGTGGAGGCCATTAAACGCAATGTCAGACTGATTGATGGAAATGCCATAATCTTTCTGAAAATGTTACCTGAATATCACTCACACTACAAGAGTGACTCTTCCGGAGTCCTTTAAGGTTTTCATAAATCCTACTTGTAAGAAAGCACTGCCGACACTCACGCACAGCAGTTATTTGCAGCCTTTTTGTTTTCACCAGGTGACGTGCAGTCACTACTAATTCAGTCAAATCACTCAGCTTCAGTAAGGCGTTAGCCCCAGCAGTTGGGGGACAGAGGGGCATGGAATCTAGGGTCTGGTCCAGGAGGATCCCAAAGCCAAATTCATGGCACTTACAGATGCTGCTTTATGGGCTTTTCTTAAGGAACCAATATGTTTGTTAAGTTTCAATCTCTTCCTCTTCAGATGAAGAAGAAAATTAGACCCTTCTGGTGGCGTAGTGCCTAAGGCATTTGACTGTTAACCAGAAGGCTGGAGGTTCAAAACCCACCAGCCACTCCTCGGAATAAATGTTGGGCAATCTACTTCCACATTGATACCATTTCAGAAACTCAAGGAGGGGTCACTATGAGTCGGATCCAACTTGACAGCAGTGAGTTTGGGTTTTTTTTTTTTTTTCTTTACAACTCAGAAGCATTTGATTGCAAACTCAGCTGATACTGTCCAAAAGCATTTTTCAATTAATAACAATATTTTCAGAACCCAAGTTAACTATTATTATATGCAACATATTACTTTTAAACTCCATAATTAATCATGGTGTTATTATTAATATATAATAAATGTCATTTCACAAAATAAGCATTTTTTCACTGCCTGCTATGAACCAGACTCTCACGTTACTGACAGTCTAGCAGGGAGACAGGGTTGCAGATAAATAAACACAGGAAACAAGAGAAGTGTGAACAGAGGCTGAGACTAAATGACTTGGAGCAGAGGGTGCCGGTGCGCTGCTCCAGGGGGACGGGGGCCAGGGAAGGAGTAGCAGTTTGTCAGCATGAGGGGTGGGGTCTGGCAGGAGGGGAGCTGCTCCGCGGAGGAACAGCACATTCAAAGGCACAGAGGTGAGCAGTGCAGCCTGTTTTCAGACTGAAAGCTCCTCAGTGGACCTCCAAGCACAAGGTGTGAAGAGCGGGGATGCGTGTTTGTGTAGCTTTAAACGTCACATTAAGAAGTTTCGACCTTTCCTGGAGACAAAAGCAATCTCTGAAGAACGTTAAGCAGAAATAATGTAATCGATCCAATTAAAAAATGGGCAGAAGACATGAATAGACACTTCACCAAGGAGGATATTCAAGCAGCCAACAAACATATGAAGAAATGCTCACGATCATTAG
>NW_006921693.1:3562886-3571453 GCF_000298275.1 Orycteropus afer afer
AGAAGCAGCAGGGGTCTGGCGGTTTAGAACTCCCAGAGCCTGCTCCCTGCCATCAGGGCCCACTACCAGAGCTAGCTTTGGGCCTGAAATGCCTGTGTTTATTTGACTTCTCTCCTGGGATCCAAGGCTGGGTATAGCCCAAAGGGCAGGGTGGGAGGGAGGCTGGCATCCGCTGAGAGAGCAAGGATGCTTCCTAGATTCCTCTACGTGTCTCCTCTGTGCCCCAGACCCGGAGAAGTTCATTCCTGACCAGTGATAACCCCTGATTTATAGTTTAAGTCTTTGTTAGCAGCCCTTTAATACTGTCTGACAGAATGCAATATGAACTTGTACTTGAAGATAGATGGCATCTGTGAAGGTTAGTTTTGTGTGTTAAGTTGGCTAGGCCAGTTATTTACTCAAACACTAATCTAAGTGTTGCTGTGGAGGTATTTTGTAAATGTGACTAACACTTCCAATCAGCAGCCTTTAAGTAAAGCATAATACTCTCAATAACAGGGTGGGCCTCATCCAATCAGTTGAAAGCCTTCAGAGTAAACTCTCAGGTCTCTCAGAGAAGGAGGACTTCTGTCTCAAGACTGTAACATAGAAATCCTGCTGGAGTTTCCAAGCTGCCAGCCCTTCCTGTAGACTTTAGACACAAAGCTACAGCAGCAAGTCCTGCCTGACTTTCCAGACAAACTTCAGACTTGCCAACCTTCATGAGCACAGAAGCAAATTCCTTAATAAATATATGTATATATATATATATATATATAAGTATCGAGGTGTATATACATACATATACAGGTGGCTGAGATATATTACCTGAGGTATACATGTATCCACCACCCATCTGTCAGACTGCCATACTGTGGTGGCTCACATGTTGTTGTGATGCTGGAAGCTATGCCACGGATATTTCAAATAACAATAGCAGGGTCACCCGTGGTTGGCAAGTTTCAGCAGAGCTTCCAGACTAAGACAGACTAGGAAGAAAGGCCTGGCACTCTACTTGGAAAAATCAGTCAATAAAAACCCTATATATCACAACAGCATATTGTCCAGTATAGTGCTGGACGATGAGCCCCCTAGATTGGAAGCCACACACAAAGCACAGTGGTCACAACAATGGGATGGACCGTGGCAATGACTGTGAAAATGGCACAGAAGCAGGTTGTACGTGGGTCATTGTGAGTCAAAGGTGACTGCACAGTAATGAACAATACACACACACAGTCCCTAAGTGGCATGAACAGTTTAGCATTCAATTACTAACTGAAAATTAGTGGTTTGAACCCACCCAGAGGCACCCTGCAGGACAGGCCTATTGATTTGTTTCTGAAAGGTCACAGCTTTGAAAACCCTACGAAGCAGTTCTGCCCTGCACGGAGATTGCCACACGTCAGAACTGACTCAACAGCAACCAACAATAACAATTCTAAATATATATATTCTGCTATTGAGTCTGGTTTTTTGGAGAATCTGATTGACACAACATCTAATACGTAGACTTCATCTGACAGAGAACGAGATGGAGACCTAGAGGAGTGAAGAAACTTCACCTAGGTTACTGTATCTAGTTAGTGGCAGGGTCTAAACCTTTATTGCCACAGTATAATGACTAGTCATGATCAACTGTGGGTGTTTAAAAGTAATGTGTTGATTCTGCAATAACAGTAATAACAATAATCTACAAATGGATACATAGATAGACATGTAAGCTGAGCAGGTATACAAAGGCAATTGAGACTACACCCACGAATATATACAGGTTTGGTGGAGAGTATTTCTCCATATGAATTTACCTGGGCTGCAAATACACCCATGAGTATAGTAGTGCATACAGAGGGCAACGTTACGAAATTTCTGCCATAACCAAACAACTTGAGGGAATGAGTAGCTGGGCCTGGCGGCTCAGGACCATAATCTCAAGGACATCAAGGTCAACTGACATAAGATAGTCCACAAAGACAATGTTCTACATCCTACTTTGGTGAGTATTAACTGAGGTCTTAAAAGCTTTTGAGTGGTCATCTAAGGTGAAACTATTGGTCTCTCTCCATCCAGTGCAAAGAAGAATGAAGAAAATGAAAGATGCATGGAAACAATTAGCCCAAAGGGCTAACAGACCATGTGAACTCCAGGCTCCATGATCCTGGGACCAGAAGAACTGCATTGTGCCCAGCAACACTACTGACCACTCTAAAAGCGATCACAATAACAAGTCCTGGACAGAGTGGGAGAAAAATGTGGAATAAAACTTAAAATCATTAAAAAAAAAAAAAAAAAAGACCAGGCTTATTAGACTGATAAAGATTGGTGGGACCCCTGAGACCACGGCCCTCAGACACTCTGCAAGCCTGGAACTGAACTCACCTCCGTGGCTCAACTTTCAGCCAAATACTGCACAGGCCTATAAGGTGAACAATAACACCAGGAAGGTATGCACTCATTAGAACAATCAACTGTATGAGACCAAAAGACAGCATTTTCCCAGAGACAAAGCTCAGAAGGCAGGAAGGGATCGCAAAGGAGGACAAATGGAAATGGAAACACAGGGAGGAAGTGGAAAGAATGCTATTAGACTGTGTTATGATTGTGAGGATTGCAATCAACGTCACAAAACAAAATGTGCATGAGTTGTTGAATGGAAAACCAATTTGCTCTGTAAACTTTGACCCAAATCACAATAAAAGTTTAAAAAAAAGGAAAAAGTAACGTATTACTGATAATAGTGGTTCATTGGCATTCTGAAATGTTTTTGTTTTTTTAATTGGTGAGAAATGGGTACAGAGAGCTGAGGAAAGAGATCAGGCATAACCAACACTCTGTACCTTCTGTACGGAAGTACAGTTAACACCTGTACACAAAAGGCAACTTATTTGAAAATTAATTAAATGCTTGAAGGGCTGCACTTCCACTGGTCTCAGGAATAATTGGAAACAAGCATTCAAATGCGCCAGGACAGCCTTCAGTCCTCATTTCTGCTGCTTCTCTAAGAGTCTTCCTTAGTCTCTAAGACTAGCTTCATCTTTTTGGTGGAGTAAAAATATGGATGAAATGTGGTGGAGACTCTGAAACTCAGATCTCCAAACTTTGCCCAAAAAATAGAACTGGGTTTTTCCTCCATGGAAAGTCAAAGTAACCTCAAAGAAAAATAAATTAATTAATCGGTTGAGTTCACGATACAACCTGCACCCTCATCAACCAACCAAGGTACTGCCACTAAAAGCCACCACTCTAACCACATAGCTGTAGTTGGGGAGGAACAATCTCTCAAATCAGTAAGAGTTCCCAGAAAAAGTATCCAGGATGAGGATGCCTTCTACTGCAACTGCTGTCACCAATGTTGTGAACACAAACTATCAGAACTTTATTACCTTGCAATTTTTTTTTTGAGGTTTTGTCATGGTAGAGATGGCAATGTTTATTTTGTACGAGTATCATCAATCATACGCTTCTCTTTACTGCCTGTATTGAGTTCTATTTAATGTATACAAAAAATTTTCCCCAAATGAAATTTTAAACATAAAGAAAATGGGATCTTTGATGTGTATTTCTCTTATTAACCCACATGGCACAATATTCATTCATTCATTCATTCATCATACATGAAGGAAGCATTTGAGCCACACAATTTACAATGCTAGGCATGGGGATACTGAGATGGATAAGACAAGAAGAGTTTGCAAAGGAGAAGCGGGTGCACACTGAATAAGGGGGGAAACTGACCCAATGGGACCAATCTATAGTCATCAATCAGATTCCTTCTCCATAAAAAACACATGACAAGGACCAGGAACTATTTTCCAATTAGCAGTGGGTCATGAAGAGCAAGTGAGGGGCCTGAGAGCTAGGAATTACAGGAAAAATAGAACACAGGGTAATGCTGTAACAGAAACAAGCTAAAGGAATGATGTACCCTGCCTGGGGATGCTGAGCAAAGGGTTACAGTTCTGAGTTCTGACATGTAAACAGACTCTTGAAGGGTGAACATGGGTTTTCCAGGTAAAGGAATAAAGGCAGAATGTCAAAGGAAACCAGCATATGCAAAGATATGACACATGGAGGTGCATAACATGTGTGCTGAAAGTCAGTATTACAAGGAAGATAAACCGACTCAACTCAACCATAAAAGATAAAAGGAAAGAACAGCTAGATAGTTTGAAAGATAGAGCTTGGCTCCTGTTTAAAACTGGTGGACAGCTGGGGCATCAAGGGGGCTATCAGCGCCACAGCATGTAGGCAGTTCTCCCTGCCTCCTGTGGCCAAGCAGAAGCTCTCACGTCACTTCTCCGTCACGCCATCTCTGCCTTTCCACAATGTCCACTCCATTCTAGTTTTGTTCGATGTATTGTCCACTTACTTATCAGCTTCCTCGTGGCCCAAAGTGAACTCCCAATCACAGATCCAATCTGTTCCTACATCCAACTTTCCTCTTCAAGTCTCACAGCTCTGTGAAAATCAGTCTTTGTGTCCCTCTGCAAATCCTCAAAAAAAGAAATATAACTGTCTGTTGGTCACCCTATGGTTTATTTTCCCTGAATTGAGATGCATACTTTGTCTGTTGATTGACATTGCCATGAGTTGGGGTCAACTCTACAGCAATTGGTTAAAAAAAAGAAGAAGAAGAAGAAAAATTCATAAGCAATGCCAATGTGACTACCAGGAATTTATCCCAGGTGATATCCTTCTCATCTGGATCCATATTGAATGGACGAAAGTCACTTGAATCAACTACTGTTCCATAATGTTTTACAGAATCCAGGTTAAAATCCACCCTCATAGCCTAAATGCATTTGAATTATGGTGTTGGAGAAGAATACTGAACATACTACAAGAATGAACAAATCTGCCTTGGAAAAAGTACAGCCAGAATGCTTCTTCGAAGCAAAGACACGTACTTTGTCTCACATACTTTGGCCATGTTATCAGGGGGGACCAGTGCCTGGAGAAGGACATCATGCTTGGTAAAGCAGAGGGTCAGTGAGAAAGAAGACTCTCAACAAGACAGACTGACACAGCGGATGCGACCATGGGCTCCAACATAGCAAAGATTGTGAGGGTGGTGACTCTCAACGAGACAGACTGACACAGCAGATGCGACCATGGGCTCCAACATAGCAATGATTGTGAGGGTGGTCGAACCTAGGGCCGCTATGAGTCGGAACCTACTTGACAACACCTCACAAAGCCTAAGTGCTCCCACTGGTCATTCGAACACTTTGTGATGCTCTTCCAAATGACCAGAGCCCTGTTCAAATGTCATTTCAGCATTAGATCACTTCTCTCTATATGCTGTATGAACTGATGTTTCATGGGGAAATAGCCAGGAGAGTAAATTTTCTTTTAAAAGTTATAGAGGCAGAAATAGGAATTTCCTATAAGAAAAAAAAAAAAAAAAAAAAAGCAGTTTTAGAATATGTTCTCTGGGAAAACAAAAAGGCCCTAAGAACCAGCTTGGCTGGCAGCTGAGACTCAAGCTCTCTGTCCCATGTTCCCCAGCACTGTTCAACGCTGGCAGAGATAGGAAGAGAGCAGAGCAGGCATTCTTTGCTCTTGAACCTACAGAAAGTTCCTCTCACCCTTGCTGGGAACTAGGTAGGCTGAAAGTAAGGTTTTGTTTTGCTTTTTATTTATTTACTAATTTGGAGGCTGAGAGCTTGTTTATTTGCTTATTTTTAAGGCAAAGATGAGAACTGGGAAAGAGAAGAAAAATAAGTCTCTCTTCAGTAGTGTTTCTAATACAGGAGCTAGCTATCAGCTCAGTTAGATTGGAGGCTATTAGCAGCACATTAACTGTTAACAAGTTTAAATGCAGTGAAGTTCTATCTCTTTGAGAGTTAGACTCACCTATTTTTAGTCAATTGTTCCAAGTTGGGGTTCATTTTTGAATTATGTACCTTGGCCATAGTTAGTTAGGGGCAAGTCTCAGATGAGAGGTGGTAGGCTTGCAGCTATTTACCTAAGAGTAGGAGGAAATCATTAAGGGAGAGATCCCCATCATCATTAAATCAGCATGGTGGTTATCATCATCACAATCACTACCACCCTTGTCATTACTGCTGAGCACCTGTTATGTGCCAGACCTTATCCAAACCTTCAAAGGGAGGCGTTCATTCTATAAGGGAGGTCTTGTTACTATCTCTGTTCTACAGATGAGGACAATAAGACTCCATGATGGAGTGTGAATTACCTGAAGTCAGAGATGTTAACTAGGGAGCTTAGACTGACAGCTAGATCTTTGTGATCCCAAATTTTATGTTCTCAACTAAGAAGGTACACAGACCCTAAGGGATCCAAATCCTGAGAGTGTTCAAATTCTGAACAGAAAATGAGCTCATAAATAAGGCCCTGGACTGGGAATGTAAAGGGCTATGTCGCAGTCAGCCCCATCAACAAACAACTGTTGGACCTCAGTGAGGTCACTTATGTCTGGACCTCAGTTTCCCCATCTGTATCACAGGGACCTGGGATCAGCTGATCTGGAGTTCCCTTCCAGTCCTGACGTTCTGCAACACAGTAGTTTTTAGCATAGTGCCTAAGGCACTTGACTGCTAACCAGAAGGCTGGCGGTTCAAACCCACCAGCCACTCCTTGGAAGGAAGATGGGGCAATCTACTTCCGTAGTGATACTGCCTCGGAAACCCAAGAAGAGGTCACTATGAGTCGAGTCTGACTTGATGGTACATAACAAACATAACCCATCCATACATGACTTTTTTCAAAGCAAAAGATAGAGTAGCTCAGCTTCCTTATCCGTAAAGTGAAAAGAATGGCTTCCCAGAACTCTATTCAAAGTGATCTAAAGTCTGTCTGATGAGTTTGGAAAAATATATGAGTGAGGTGCATGACCAACCTTGGGTGCCATTTTCTCCCAAGTCAAGAACTGCCACCCCCAGCTCTTCAAACAGGTGCAGGTCCATCTACCCCTGGGGCTCTGCAGCCTCCACAAGTCTTAGTCTGCAAACAGATAAGCAATGCTTACTTTTGTAATCACAGTCTTTGCTTTGTGAAAAGATGCATTAAATGGCCCCCTTTAACAGCAATCTCCTTCAGCTGCATTGAAAAGTAATTCAATTTACTTCTTCAGAAACACATTTATCATACCAAGCAAGATCCACCTTTATCTCCAATCAGTGTTTTGACTACTTACCAATCTAATGGCGCTCTGGTAGCGTAGTACCTAAGGCATTTGACTGCTAACCAGAAGGCTGGTGGTTCAAACCCCCCAGCCACTCCTCTGAAGGAAAGTTGAGCAATCTACTTCCGTAGAAGTGATACCACCTTGGAAACCCAACCAATCTAATAGAAGCAGGAATATTTCATGTTCACAAGGAAAAATTTTTGAATTCACTGATTTAAAGCATATTCACTGCTGGGATATTAATTTGCATATTGGGCCCTGGACTAGGCACTGGTAAAGCACATGTAAACAAGATTAGCACGGAGACTTTCCTCAGAGAATTTTTTCAGTGAGGTTTTTTTGGGGGGGCGGGGAGATAGAAAATTTTTAACATAATAATTTAAAATGGAACAAACAGTAAGTGCTAAAGTAGGAGAAGTAAAGTTATATGCATCTCCTAGTGAGAGCATATGATGGAAGACTTCCTGGAGGAAGTGACATTTACACAAAGACCTGAGGAATAAGAAGGAAATGGATGATGGCAAGTGATGATGGATAGGAAAGGAGATTGTTCCAGAGAGAAAAGAGACAGAATATGAAGATAGCAAAAACAGAAAGCACAGCATATTTAACTATCTCATAAAAATACAAGCAAGGAATAGCCAAACACTGTGGCTGTTCAGTATGTGGGGCTCATCTCAGGAAGGGCAGATAAGCCTTCTTGAAGACTGGGGGTCTATGGGAACCTGGGCAACTTGCTTAACTTCTCTGATGCTCAGGTTCGGAATCCAAAACACAAGGGGTTTGTAAGTGACAAGATTTTAGCTCCCTTTCAACTATGAGAGAGCTCTGGTGGTGTAGTGCCTAAGGCATTTGACTGCTAATCAGAAGGCTGGCGGTTCAAACCCACCAGTCACTCCTCGGAAGGAAGGTTGGGCAATCTACTTCCGCAGTGATACTGCCTAGGAAACCCAAGAAGGGGTCGCTATGAGTCTGATCTGACTTGAAGACAGTGAGTTTGGTTTGGTTTGGTTCCTCTATGAAATTCAATGCCATAGCTAAAAACAAAGGATATGATTGGGGAAATAACTGCACTGGGACTTCAGTGGAGTTGTGAAGAGATTAGATTGGGAGAGATCAATTTTTTATGTAATAATAATTTACTTAATACTTACTACTCAATGCTTTTATGCCAGCTACAAAATTCAGCATCTCTGCTAGACGCTACAGAGGTTGTCGTTAAACAAATAATTATATAGTCAAATTTTATGAAGTGCTATGAAGGAAAATAGGGTTCTGATAAAGGATATCTACCACAAACCTACAGCAAGCACCATACTGAATGACGAAACTTTAGAAATACTTGTTTTAATGTCAGGAGCAAATCAAATCTGTCCTCTGTCACTTCCACTTAACAATGTAATGGAAGTCTTTGCTAGAACAATAAAAAAAAAAAAAA
>NW_006921693.1:3572823-3577200 GCF_000298275.1 Orycteropus afer afer
CAATGAATTCAAAAGAAGCAAATGACCAAAGAGAAAATGAGTGAGATAAATATATCAATAAGCAAGTCACTGATGAGGAAACCTACCTGATAAAAAACATACAAAATGATGCTCAGTTCCTATCTCCTTCATATGTATACAAAACTGACATCAGATTCCAAGAAAAGAAAGAAGAAAAGCATAAAGGAAGGAGGAAGGGCAGGAGGAGAAAGAAAAGAAAGGCAGCCTGGTAATGCAAAGTGTTGGTGAGAATGCAGAAAAATGTGGCTTCCCTTAAACATCAGATGGGAGCATAAACTGACAATAACACTGTGGAAAATATTTTAATAATATCTAGAGATTCATGGATGGGAATCTACCCTAGAGAAACTCTAGATATGGAGTTAAGAATTTATGTGCAAGAATGACAATATAGTCATGTTAGGAGGTTTTCTTATTAACATCAAAAACTCGAAACCACCTAAATATCTCCAAAGAAGAATGGATAGCTAAATCATGGTACAGCCATACAATGAATCTCAGCCCACAGTTACATGAATGCTCTAGTGCATCATGTGTCAACTTAGATATGTCCAAACAGCATGATGCTGCACACACCAAAAAGCAAGTTGCAACTCAGGACCATAGTATCGGGGAACACCAGACTCAATTGGCACAACAAAATACATAGAAGTCTTGTTCCTCATCCTACATTGATGAGTAGTAACTGGGGTCTTAAAAACTTTCAAGCGGCCATCTAAGATGCAGCTAATGGTCCCCTATCGTCTAAAGCAAAGAAGAGTGCAAAATAAAAACAAGAGCATTTGGAAGCAATCAGCCCAAGGACACGATGGCCCTCGAGACCAGAACTAGATGGTGCCCAGCTACCAATGCCAATCACTCAGGAAAAGAACAAATCTGGAGATCTTGGATAGAGTGGGAAGAAAAACGTGGAACAAAATCCAAAAACTCAATAATGACCACAATTACTGGTCAGATGAAGTCTGGTGAGAGCTCCAATACTATCGCCCTGGGATACATTCTGGGCCTGGAATAAAGCTCACTCCCAGGGCTGGTTCTCAGCCCAAGAATAAACAAAGATGTACATGCAGACCACTCAACCCAGCGTAACGCACCCACATGCTCTATGGAAATGCATCCCTTAGAGCAATGGACCACGGGACACCAGAGGGGCAACATTCACTCAGAGGAAATGCAGGACACACAGGAGTGCATGACTATGAGGGGCACAAGGGAGGGTTACTGGGCAGGGAGGGGAGGAGACTGGGATAGGGTTGGGGATGGTGAGTGGGGACTGAAATTATTATTATTATTTTTTTTTATGTGCTGTCGAGTCAGACCCGACTCATAGCGACCCCTCCTTGGGTTTCCAAGGCAGTATCACTATGGAAGTAGACTGCCCCATCTTCCTTCCGAGGAGGGCTTGTGGGTTTAAACCTCCAGCCTTCTGGTTAGCAGTCAAGTGCCTTAGGCACACATTAAAAAAAAAAAAAAAAAAAAAGCAAGTTGCAGAAAGCTACCATTCATGTAAATTGTAATAAACTTGCAAATAGTACTGAGTCTTTTTAGATACTTATGAATACATTGGGGCGATAAACATAAAATTCAAGAAAATGATTACCTCTGGGGAGGTAAGATGGAGAAAGGGGTTGATGAAACACTTATATTGAATGTCAGAAGTGTTTCACGATAATTTTTAAAATTAAAACTTCTATGTTGAGTGCTTCTGGGAGGACAAGTAAAATGAAGAATAAAATGTGTCCACAGGATTTAGCAACATGGATGTCTTTGGTGATGTTAGAAGGAACATTTTTATTCTTTCATAGAACAAGTATACATGTGTATTGTTACCCATTGGTACATAAAAATTATTCCCAAAATCTAAGTTTAAAATAACAGTTATTATCTCATTGGTTCCTAAGAATCAGGAATCTGATTCTTAGCTAAGGAATGGCTTAGCTGGGTGGTTCTGGCTTAGTGTCAGGACCAGATAGGATACTGGCATGAGGTCACAGTCAAAACGTCAGTGGAGGCTGTGCTCATCTGAAGTTGAATGGGGCTGGAAGAACTGCTTCCAAAGTGACTCATTCACAAGCCTATTAGTTCTGGTGGCCAGCAGGGGTCTTAGTTTCTCACCATAAAGGCCTCTCCATGGTTGACTGAGTGTCCTTATGACATGGCAGAGGATTTGAACCCTGGACTACCCAGTTCCAGAGCCTCTGGTTTAATGGCAAATAAACTATTCTGTCCAAGAAAACATGTTCTGAAAAATACTGCCCTAGCCACTCTCTGAACACCTCCTCCTTCTTCCCCACCTTTTTACCTGAAAATGCTTCTACTTCTAATCTTTTAGTCTTTTTTCCAGGTTTTCCTAGTTCATTATAGGCTCTCAACAATTATTCCATGAATGATATGTCCTACCAGCTCTGATTATGCAGTTGACAATCCTGGAATGCGCAAAACCTTATAGGCATGCGTATATATCTTGCCAATTCCATACTTGTAGAGATGTTGCTATTAAGGAATATTGTTTACTTTTCTCGTCAATAAAAGGGTCATGCTATTGACACCGCCAGACCTCCTGGGACCTTCCTGACTGCTTCTATTGTCTTCTTCAATGTTCTGCATTCCAGAAGGGCCCCAATAAATGCTGGTTGGCTGACTAATCCCCCTTTCACCAGAATTTAAAACAAGAGCATTAAATTAAATTAAAAATTAAAATTAAATTTAAAATAAAATTGAACTAAAAATAACAGCCTCTGCAAGAGAAGCTCTCAGTTCAGTAGGAATCCATTCTCTCTCTGTCTCTGTCTCTGTCAGAAAAATCTCAACAATCGTCTCTTTCCTTCACAGGAAGCACGTGAAAGTCAAATGAATCTGAGCTGACTCGTACTTCAGACATGGCAGGTGTTAATGAGCTTGCTAATTATTATCTCATCACCCTTCTCTGGCCACCTGGAGGAGATCTTATATCCAGAGAACTTCCAATGTCTCTCCTCAAGACAAATACTGTAAGGCTGGTTGCCTGCAAAATCTCTCCAAAATACATCGGAGTGTCTGGGCTAATAGAGGAATTCAATGTGAAATATTAATGTCCCTCATTGAATGTGAACTTTTGACTGTGCCAAAAGCCCTCACCAGCTTTCTGCACATGGCCCCTGCTCTCCCTGTTTTATTGTTATTGGTATTATTCAGCTAAAGTTTAGGCTACCTTCTGAAAGCACTGCTGCTCCCCCCACCCGAAAGTCATTTGTGTGCATCTTATGGCCTTGGAGATGATTAAAGGATGATTTCTAGTTCCTGTTAGTCATTTATCATTTCACCTTGGATCATAAAAGTCTAGGGAAAGTTTCCACGGAGATTTAATCAAGTGACTGAAGTGGAATTTTACAAGACATCTCTCCAGAGGTAAGGTTGTAGAAAGAGGATGGGCTGAGTGAGATGGACCCAAGTGCTCATCGTTTCCTAGTTATGTGATGCTGATCAAGGGCCTTCACCTTTGGAAACTTGGCCACCTCATCCGTCTAATGTTATGTTTAATGAGCCAGTAACCATAATCACACCAGGCATGGGTGTGGAAGCATGCAGCTCGGGCTCCATAAGGGACAATGTACTTCCCTACTCACTTTAAAGGAGGACCTCAGTGTCCCCTCATGGCAGGACTGACAGTTTCCCAAGTGGAGGAGTCTACACAAGCACATCAGACCAAGATGCCCCAGGAAGGTAAAAGGAGTACCAGGAGGGCTGAAGACAACAGAGATGTCTAACATCCCTCTGGAGGATGACAGCCACCGTACAACACAAGATAGCTTATATACAGATAGCGTGCAGTGTCCCATTTTGTGTCTTAAAATTGTTCTCCCTAAAGTCGCAACACCTCTGTAGCCACTGCAACATGAGAATGGCCAACATACATCATACTCTGGTCAGCCTCACTCTGGTCCATTGTTTGGTAACCAATGGGAGCCTTAAGGGACCAGCTCTAGAAGAAAAAAGACACTATTCTCAATTACAACAGTGTGTGTTGGTAGGGAAATAACATCGTTAAACAATAATTCTGTGCAAGATGCTGGAGAATGGCGAGGTGAAGAAGACAGGTCCTGAATGTACACATGTTCTCCATCATAATACGAGAGGAGCTGTCACGGAGTATATGTTGGGCCTATGAACGTCGCACAGAAAGCAAGCTTCTTTCTACCAGGAATGCAGGGCAGGAAAGGCCTACAAATAATATGATTTGGGGCTAAGCCTTGGGGAATGCGTAAGATTTTACCCCAAAGAGGTTGCTTGGACTGAGTAAAGAGGATGAGCAAGAACACAGAGAAACAAGATGAAACGTCAGGGGTGAGTCTAGAAAAATCCTTTGGGCCAGATGGT
>NW_006921693.1:3578145-3596609 GCF_000298275.1 Orycteropus afer afer
AGGCTGGCGGTTCAAACCCACCAGCCACTCCTCGGAAGGAAGGTTGGGCAATCCTACTTCCGTAGTGATAACTGCCTTGGAAACCCAAGGAGGGATCGCTAGGAGTCGGGGCCGACTCGATGGCAAATAACAATAACAACAACAACAACAGGATTCTCAAATGGAGAGTTGTATGGTTGTATGTACAACAGTTATTAGGGAATATTCTTGGGAGACAAACTTAAGAAACTGGGAAGGAAAGACTGGCCAGAGAGAGAAGGTGAACTGAGCTGTGATTGCAGCAGAGGCCTCAGTGTACCCCACAGGAAGGTCTGGAGCTGGGACTGCCTTGAGAATTGTCCTCTTTGTATCACCGGATCAAACAACCGCCAGCAGTGGGCTGCCCTAGGAGGGCCCACCATCTGGGTGAGGCAGTTCTCAGCTCCCAAGGACAACTTCCCAGGTAGCGCCAGCGGTGAACCTTCAGCAGCTGATGATTCAAGCAGCTGGGGAACGGATATCACGTGGACTTGCATTGTTGTTTCAACTTTATTTCCTCTAGTAATTAGTGAGATCAAGCATCTTTGCATATGCTTATTCTCCATTTTTCATGAATTACCTGTTCACACCTTTACCAATTAGTCTACTTAGTTGACTTATGTTTTCCTTATTGATTTGTAAAATGTATGTATTCTGGACCTTAATCCTTTTATGTGTGTTGTAAATATATTCTCTCAATCTGTGACTTGTCTTTTAACTTTTTATGGTGCCTTTCAACTATGGAGAAGTTTTAAATTTTTAAAAGTGGTTCAGAGATACAGCCCACAGTTATATTGGACTAATCTTAAAAACAGAGACAAACTCCAGCTCTCAGCCACCAATGTCCTTAGTCTCAGCCACTCTTATTACTGCAAAGGAATGTGGATCTTTTGGGGCCACGTCATGAAATTATGGTTATCTGTTTATTAACATATTAATCTAATTTGTCACTTATTTACACTGATAGGATATAGAAAAACATGAACTGACCATTTTCAGATTTTGTGTCACTTGACTCAAGGTTCAAATTCTAGGGGAAAACAGACTACGCAATTAGTCTAGCTTAAGTTATATGCTCACTCTTTGCCAGGAGAAGATGGATCATCTTTGTTGACTGTTCTGTCAAGGCTGTGTCAATGAAGAGGAGTAGACTTCCAGATGAGAACCCCAACTCAGAGCTGAGACATGAGCCAAACCGACGCTGGCTGGACTAGAACAACAGATGTGCACTCCAAGGGCTTGGCAGGATGGATACTGAATAAAGGACACTGATTCTTAGCTACGGTAGGAAAGAGTTTGTTTCACAAAAGAGTAAAACAAGGCAATCAATTCTATATAACATATTTGCATATAGTACAATCAGAGCATAAAAGAAAGGACCCGCAAGTCTATCTGAGGCATTCAGGGAAGGAGCCAGAGGGCGTAAAGCTTCAGCCCAGGAGAGAGGAAAACATTCCAGCAAAGAAAATAGCAGCTGCAGAGAAAGGGAAATAAATTAAGTAAGTTGCGTTCTGAGAACTTCAAGTAGTCTGGCAGGTATGTGAATGGCAAGGAGGGATGGTTATAGGGAAATCCAGACAGAAATAAAATGTGTTCAGAGAGAAATAAAAGAGAATGGAGAAATCATTTTGAAGATGGAAACCAAAGTTTGAAATACAGGTACAGAAAACATCTCAAGTTTCTGGAGACCAATTAGGACACAATGTCACAGGGTGTCAAGGTGCCATACTCAGAGAAAAGTCATAGCCAGGGGTGCACATGACATGCAACTCATCTTCTGTTCCTGACTTTAGTTTAAAACCTCCATCTGCAGTGACGTACCAACAGTCCCCAAGGTAGAAAAGCACATAAGAGCCACAGGCAGAGTGAACTTGTAGTGAATTTGTAGCCTAGATATTTGGGGGTGGGGGGGGTAGGGATAGTCCCTGTGTCAAATATCATGTCCTTCTTGTGCAGAACACATTTCAATTCTTTTAATTCAGGACATATGCACACCTTAGATACAGGCATGCCTATAGCACAGAAAACTAAACAGTCATAAAATACAGCATCAGCTACCGTGGGTTCCCACCCAGACTCTGCTACTTGCCACCTATGTACCTTGGATTTCTCCTGATCTGAATTTCCAAAGCAGCCACAGACCCCACCCACACCCAAAACAAATTAAAAAAAAAAAAAAACCCTACTTTTATTTGCCTGTATATATTGGTGTTCATAACAGCTAAATAACACTTTTGAAAAAATACATAATGATATAAAGACTTGATGTTTGTTTGTTTAAAGATAAGCAATATTGTTCAATATGTAGGTTGAAAATCATTTACAGTGAGCTGGAGAAGCATGAAAAATAATATAACCAGAATATAGTGAAACATACTTGAGTATCTTGGAAGGGAGTAGACTCAGAAGAAATGGAAACTACTAAAGCACACCTTAGTCTAAGCAGCTCTTGCTTCAGATGTGTGCATTTATATGTCCCTGAGTGTGTGTGTATGTATGTGTGTGTGCGTGTGTGTCAGGTCATGGTGAAAAATAAATGGCTTAATTTAAAAAAAAAATTTCTTTGAAGAAGATTCATGATTTAAAGTAGGACATTTGGCTCTAGGTCCAGTTCTCTCGCTGACAGTAGTACTTGCTCAATGTAGGGGAGGGTTCAATGCCCTATGGGCCATTAATGAATATTACTTACTAGCCATGGAATGAGTGATGGGACTTACTAATCCAGGGACTGAGGAATTCCTAGACATTAACATCCTGATGGAAAAAAAGGATTGATGTTCTAACAGAGAGTTAAGGCTTATTAGCTCCAGCTTAGCTGCACCTCCTGGGAATGGCTAAACTAGAGGTCATCAGTATGCTCATAAGAACTGCAAATGAAGATTCACAGGCCCATAAATTTCCTCTTTTGTGAGTCCTGGACTTGAGCGGGCTGGTTAAAGGACGTATTTCAAGAATAAATGCCCTGTGTAGTAAATAACAGAATGGGGCAAAAAAAAAAAAAAACGCTGTCACTTCATAATGCTCTCAAAGACATCAGTTTAGAGTCTCCCGACAGAAATTTCACTGAAGAAAGTAATCTTTGAAGAAACCTTGTTTTTTTCATGTGGAATTGGACTCTGGTCTCTAAGTTTCCATTCAATTTAACATTCTATGAGCCTGAGATAAGATTTTTACTAAAAGTGCTCATCAGTGAATCTTGGCATGAGAACACAGCCATCTTGGGACCACAAGTTTAATTCATTAATGCATTCAACTAGATTTTTAACAAATGTGCATCACGGCTCCACCCTGTTGTTGATATAGCTATACTGAGAGAATATAGTGAATAAGACAGACATGATGGTACAAGCATACTGAGTTCACAGAAGTGTAAATCCAGGACGCTGTAGGAGAACAACAAGAGTGTAGACAGTACTCACTATCTTAACTGGTCTGAGGATTCATGGAAGAGCCCTATGAGGAAGTACAATTAAACTAAGACCTATTTTTTGTTTATTGACAGGATGATTAGGAATTAGCCACGTAAAGTGATAGGGGGGTAGGGGAATAGGTCGTCCATGTAGAAGAGTAGCATAGTTGAAGGCAGAGAGACAGATAGTTTGAGATTACAGGAATAGTAAACGTGAGAGGGATTGCCACTTGAGGTGAAGCTGAAGAGGATGTCAGAGGGCAGGTAAGCCTAGAAAGTCATATAAAGAAACTTGAAATTTATCCTAAGGGCAATGAAGGACTTAGGCATGGCTTTGACAAAGCTAATGGCTGATACAAATTAGTCAAATAGAACTGACAATTGAGAATCTTTTTTTTTTCTCTTCTCTGATAGACAAAGCAGAGGGAAATTTAGGAGCTCCTCAACAATGATCCTGATTAACACATCTCCACTGGAGGTGAACTGGCCGTTGGCAAAATTATGAAGACAACAACATTGGTCTTTGAGGAGCAACCTTCTATATTTTCTCTTTCCCACCTGAACTTTTGCCTTACAATACTGCTATCTAAAAACTATTACAAAAACCATGGTGGACTGTAAAATGGTACAACCACTGTAGAAAGCAGTATGCAATTCCTTAAAAAGTTGGAAACAGAAATACCATTTGATCCAGCCATTTCATTACTAGGTATATATCCTAAAGAAGTGAGAGCCATGACAAGAATAGACATACACACACCCATGTTCATCGCAGCACTATTTACAATAGCAAAAAGCTGGAAATAACCTAGGTGTCCATCAACTGAGGAATGGATAACCAAACTATAGTACATACACACAATGGAATACTATGCAACCCTAAAGAATAATGTAAAATCTGCAAAACATCACATAACATGGATGAATTTGGAGGACATTATGCTGAGTGAAATAAGTCAATCACAGAAGGGCAGATATTGTATTAGTCCATTATTGTAAAAGTCAAGGAATGGTTTATATATGGAAGGAAATTTTCTTTGTTGGTTACCAGGGGTGGGAGGGTAGGGTAGGGAACACCGTTAGATAGGTAGACATAAGTATTGATTTGGGTGAAGAGAAGAACAATGTACCAAATGTGAGTGATCAACATGGTGGCATTGAGGAAGAGGAAGACATCGAGAGGTACACGGGAGGAGCAGGCAACAAAGATGAACCCTTTTGCACAAACAGTACTGCATTGTCAGTGAAGGCAAACACAGGTATACGGGTGGATAGATATGGTGGACAGGCTGAACTATTAGGTATGTCTATGCAGCAGGGAGTGTACCCAAGACCATGTATAGAATTGGCAGACAATGGTCCTATAAGTGTATTTGTACATTTTGTAAGAATTCCCAGGGGTATAGTAGAGCTGACAAGGGACAAGGTTGTAGTCACTTCTTGGTCACAGCCAGCTACCAAGAGGGACCAAGTAGTTGAACCGGTGGGCTCAGGGCCATAGTCACAGGGGATATCAAGCTCAATTGGCATAACATACTACACAAAACAAGAGCTCTGGTAGCATAGTGTCTAAGGTACTTGACTGCTCACCAGAAGGCTGGCGGTTCAAACCCACCAGCCACTCCTCGGAAGGAAGGTTGGGCATTCCTACTTCCGTAGTGATACTGCCTCGGAAACCCAAGGAGGGGTCGCTATGAGTCGGGGCTGACTCGATGGCAAATAACAACAACAACAACAACTACACAAAACATCGTTCCACCTCCTACTTTGGCAAGTAGCGACTGGGATCTTAAAAGCTTGCAAGCAACCATCTAGATGCAACGATGGGTCTCTCCTCGTTCAGAGCAAAGAAGAATGAAGAAAACCAAAGATTCATGGAAACAATTAGTCCTTGTGACTGGTA
This sequence comes from Orycteropus afer afer, assembly GCF_000298275.1. NCBI lineage: Eukaryota > Metazoa > Chordata > Mammalia > Tubulidentata > Orycteropodidae > Orycteropus > Orycteropus afer. The sequence continues at coordinate 3,583,476 of NW_006921693.1, forward strand.
CACCATGCGATCCTCAGCCTACATTACTATGAGACAAGAAGAACTAGATGGTGCCCGGCTACCACTGTCAACCACTCAGAGGGGGATCTATGGAGGAGATTCTGGATAGAGAGGGAGAACAATGTGGAACAAAACTCAAAATCATTTGGGAAAAAAAAAAAAGGGACCAGGTTTGCTGGTTGGATAGAGCCTGGTGGAACCACTGAGACTATGGTCCCTAGCTGCCCTTCAGGTCTGGGATTGAACCCTCACCTGTGGCTTCCAGTCAAACAAAAGACAGGCATATGAGTTGAACATGTACCTGAGGTAGATACACTCACTCCTTGGAGAAAATAATTGTGGGAGAAAGAAGGGCTGTTTATGCACAGGGAGACAGTTCAGGGGGCAGGAGTGCATGGAGGATGGACACAGGGAAGAGGTAACTATTGGGAGGAAGCGGGAGAGGAGCTGTTGCGTTGGGGTCAATTGTAGTCAATGTCATGAGACAACGTGTGTGTGAACTGCTGTATGGAAAGTGAATTTGCTCTGTAAACTTTCAACCAAATCACAATAAAAAAAAAAACATGGTGAAAATGGTTGCACGACTCTAAGTATGTAATCAATGCCATTAAACTGTATACGTAGACACTGTAGAATTGGTGTATGTTTTGTTGTGTATATTCTCAACAAAAATGATAAAATAAAAAAATAATAAAAACTACTACAAAAATCAATGGATTAAATAACAATCATTAATCTTATTCGACCTGAGGATTGGCTGACGTTGGCAGAGCTCATCTGGGTGATTCTGCCTCAAGCTGTGGATCTAGTGAGCCTGGGTCCTTACTGAGGTTTTAGACTCAGGTCTTCTCCATGTGTGTGTTTATTGTGGGGCTCAGGCCAAGTGCGCAGCAGCAACCCAGGGGAAGCCACCTTGTGGAAAGGGCAGAGGCTCATGTAAGCAGAGATTCTCAAAGCCTGGGCTCAGCACTGGCCTGTGATCACTTCTGCCTCATTCAATTGCCCACAACAGCAGCCACATGGCTGATCTCAAATTCAAACCAACACAGTTGTCATGTTGACTCCAACTCATGGCAGCCCCATGTGTGTCAGAGTGGAGCTGTACTCCACGGGGTTCGCAATGGCTGATTTCTTGTAAGTGGATGGCCAGGCCTTTTTTCCAAGGTGCTCCAGGGTGAACTCAAATCTCCAACCTTTCAGTTAGCAGCTGTGTTAGATTGGGTTCCAGCCAAGCTGACACACAGCTCCAACTATCACAGCAGCCAAGCCCATTAACTGTTTGAACTACCCAGGGGGTCCTCTCAAAGTTGAGAGGTAGGGAGATATTCTGCACATATGTTAAGGGAAGAACTACTAAATTACACAGCAAAGGTGTGTAATGATACAAAGAGCAAAGAAGCACTGGTGTTAAAATTCAGTTATCATCCCTCCTTTTCTCTCTTTCATTCACTCACTTTTAATCTGCCCACCTACTTTTGCTCTTAGGAAGGAACCCAACCAACTCTGAAATGATAGTGACTGAGATCTGTCTAAAAGAACTACAACTCACAGGGATATTTGCATTTCAACAATGAATTTATGTCAACAAGAAATTCTAATCTAAGGGAAGGCCTAAATGTTGTTGACATTTTTTTAATCACCAAGCATGTAAAAGAAACCTCACAACCTGGAGCCACAAATCATAAAACTAGTTCAGTACCTCCACTTGTTCCCATTTCTCTTATTCCAGCCGTTAGCATCAAACTTCTTTGCTCATAAAAATTAACAGGATTTCACTACAAATAGGCTATGGTGGAGAGGTAACCCATTAGCTGTGCAGTCCCTATTTGTGAAAAAACAAACAACTCAATTCTTATAACTCTCCTCCATAACATTTATGGAGGTGTGTCCCCCCCCCCGCCCTTATGCAATGGCAGGCATCTTCCTTTCCAGCTTTTTTCCATGCCACACCTATCCTGTATCATTTGTTTCATGAAACAGAAGAAGATACATTCTTGGCATCTTCTCCAAGTTTTGTCAAGTCTTATTTACACTGAAGAAACAATCAATAAAGCAGATTGACACTGGAGAAACACTCAATAAGATGGATTGCCACAAAAGCCACAACGATGAACTCAAACACATCAAGATCGTGACGATGGGGCAGGACTGGGCTGTGCTTCCTTCTGTTATTCCTACAGTCTCCACATGTTAGAACCAACTTGATGGCAACTACTGACAACAATGTGTAAAATCAAAGAAAGGCTTGTTTCTTTTGCATCCTAAATGTAAAATCACAATGAATATGCTCTTCCAAGCTACACACTTTTACTAGAGATTCTGATTTTATTTTTCTATCATCACCCTGACTCACAGCGACCCCTCCTTGAGTTTCTGAGGTAGTATCACTGTGGAAGTAGATTGCCTAATCTTCCTTCCAAGGAGTGTCTGGTGGGTTTGAATCGCCAGCCTTCTGGTTAGCAGTCAAATGCCTTAGGCACTATGCCACCAGAGCTCCTGTGGTGGTGGATGAATCATCACTCCACAGTACACACACACACACACACACACTCCACTGCAAGTCACCAAATCAGAAAGCAGAGAGGTAGAAGATTTCTGTGTCTGTTTTTTGTTAGGTCCAGGAAAGCACAAAGAATGGTGTACATCAAGATTTATGGGGAGGACAAAGAGAAGCAACTGGAGAGAAGGACACTCAACCAGCTGGCTGCATGAAGGCACTGGGGGGTCTAGAAAGGATGGAGCGATAGGTTAGGGCAAGTTTACTGCTGACACTAGTCAAGGGAAAAGGCGGGTGTAGGGGAAACAGCTTGGAAGAGAAACGCCATCTACCACTCAACTACGCCTCAAGCAAGGCCTGTTTAAGCCCATTCCAGTCCATCTATTGAAGTTCACCAGGGACACACAGATGCAGGCAGAAAATCTGAGCAGCCTCTCCTGTGGCCTTTATGATAAAAATCCCACGAAAGCTTAAGGATAATATAGAAAGGCAAAAAATATGCATGACTGAGGTTAGAGGAAAAGCTTTCTATGGCTAATTTGTTGCAGAAATTATTCAAGGAGAAGTCAACTGTGAAAATATGGCCACAGAGAGCCTTCCAAGGTTAGGGGGGACCGTTAGGACATGCTGAGCAGATGCTAGCTATGTAATTGAAAAGTGCTTGGTTGAAGCTTTAACTTAAGCACCACTTCTTCCTGCCCCAGTTTTATTAAGGGAATGGTGGGGGGCAGGCCGAGGTGACCATGCTGCACATCATCGTGCTGAGCTGGATAAAGGAGCTCCTGGCCTCTCTGTCAGAGAACATTTGTTTCATTCCCTCTCTGCTCTCTCCCTCAGTGTCCGGGTGTTCACCTCAGACCCAATGCGGAAATGATGGAGAGAAAAGTGGTGTTGCTGGGATTTTTACCAAAGAGCTAGGAACAGTGCTTTTTTCATTCAAATTAGCTGATTCTTGGCCAGATACAGGGCCATAAATAAGAGCTAAACAAAGCCAGTAAAGCAGAAATAAGAGAGGGGGAAAGCCTAATGGTCTCCTGTGGGCTATGAATTAATCTATGTCACCAGAAGAAAAGGCTGTTTGATAACTCAGTGAATATTCTAGCAAGGTACCTTTCACATTGTCCCCAGACTTACAATTACACTCACTACACTCAGACAGAAATCTCTCCCCAGATTTCACTCTCTAATGGCCATGTAATAAAAGTAATATATATTCTTGCACTAAGCAATAAATAGGGAACACTCAACAGCACTGTCTTCCTGAGGAAATCTCGGGTCTTCTGGGATGCATATTTGTTCACACAATAAGGAAACACAAATCAACATGGTGGCCAAGCAGGCACAGGGTGAGTGATGGCCTTGGCTCCTAATGAAACCAAACCATGAAAGGGATTAGAAAGATTGATTGGTGTTAAGTTAGCTGCCAACGTCAGCTGGGGTGCCCCAGGTTGTAATGAAACTGCCAGGGGTTATTTATGGTGAGCCAGGGTTTGGGGTGTAAGTTATACCTGGTAGGCTGGTCCTCCGCATAGATAGACTCACAGTGACTTTCACAATGAATGGAGCAGCAGACTGCTAGTCTACTGGTTGGAGTGACAGTCTTTCCCAAGCATTTGCACCAGGCTCAATTAGGGAAGACTTCCAAATGGAAGGAAGATGGGCCAATGTTAATGTGTGGTTTGAAAATGTTGACTATGGGGAGAACAAGAGAAGGTATCAAAATCAACAGTGAATAACTGTTAAAACAAACACAAACACATATGAAAATGATGCCCTTATCTAAGCCAACAGACAAAATATATGCTTGTTCTCAGTGTTAATCCTTTCCTGGTCCTGGAGGGATTGAATAAGATCAAGAAAGAGGGAAGAAAAAAGGAAAACCAACACTAATGGCATGTCCTCCCAACAACCCTAAAAGCCAGGCATTATAATACCCCTTGTACAGATGAAAGGCCAAGTAATTTTCCTCATAAAATAGTGCTAGAAAGTGATATGGTTTCTAAATCTCTATTAATCAGATTATGATGATGATGATGATGGTGGTGATGATGATGATGATGGAAGGAAACAGATGGCACTCTGTCTTAGTTTCCTAGTGCTGCTGTAACGTAAGTACTGTAAATTGGTGGCTTTAAAGGACAGAAATTTATTTTCTCACAGTCCTGGAAGCAAAAACTCCAAATCAGAGTCTTGGCCATGTTGAGTCTTTCCTTATCAATAACTGCAAACATTCCTTGATTCTTGGCAATCCTGATGTGGTGGTCTTCTCTGCATGCCTCTGTGTTAATCTGCTCTTTTCATAACTCAGAAGTGATGAGGTTAAGCACACACTCTCCACTGATATGACCTCATTAACACAACAAAGGAAACCTTGTTCCCAAGCAGGATCACATTTGCAAGCACAGGGGTGGGGACTCTAACATATTTGGAAGGACACATTCAACCTATAACACAGCCTCAAAAAAATCTAAGAAGAATTTTAATGAAGAGACCATATATCAAAGGTGTAGGCAGAATTAAGGGGTGATGGGCCATCCAGAGAACAGCCACTGTGGCCACTCGTAGTCCTAAAAGTCCATTGGCTGAACCCAGCCAGAAGCCAGAGGCAAAGGGTTCTGGGTAATGCAGCTCTTGTGCTCAGCCTCCAAGGGTATAAAGTAGTGTGGAGAAGGGCAGAAGGTGGATTTGGATGAGGAAACAGGATAACTAGCACATTGTCATGTTCTCCAACCCAGCTCTTTTATGTATCTCACTTGACTTTAAGGTGATATGGAAAAAAAGATGGAAGCAAGGTGAAAAATAGAACTTCTCAAGAGCCACTAGGTGGATAATTAGATTAACTACTAGCATACTGCCTAAGGCACTCAACTGCTAACCAGAAGGCTGGCAGTTCACACCCAACAGCCACTCCTCGGAAGGAAGGTTGGTCAATCTACTTCCGTAGTGATACCACCTTGGAAACCTAAGGAGGGGTCACTATGAGTCGGGGCCAACTGGACAGCATACAACAACAATGGCATAACCAAAGGGTAGAAAGGTTGCCCAATCAGAAAGTCTCTTTAATTTCCTGCCTGACTGGGTCAAACCGAAGGAAAAGAGGAAATGGTGTATGGACCTTGTGATCCAGATGTGACTTCTCTGTCTTACTTTGGTGCCTTCATTTCTGCCAATGCATCTGTAAAATCACGTGAAAGGGCCTGTATATCAGGGGGACAGGCCAGTAGACATGGCAACAGCACATGGTAGGCCAAGCAGAAGAAATTTTAGGAGAGACACATACAGAGGAGAAGGCAATGTGGAGATGGAGTGCGCACAAGCCAAAGAATGCTAACAGCCAGCAGAAGCTGGAAGAGGCAAGGGAAAGATCCTTCCGAAAAGCCTCCAGAAGGAGTGCAGCCCTGCCTACATCTTGAGTTCAGACTTCTGTCCTCCAGATCTGTGAGAGAATAGGTTCCTATGGTTTTAAGCCACTCAGTAATAGTTTGATACAGCACCGTCAGGAAACTAATACAAGGAACATCCTGAAAATCCACTAATTTAACACTACACGAGACTAGTCACCTTCAAAGCCACAACACTGAACTCTAATGTATCAACAATCATGAAGATGACACATGACATTTCATGCTGTTATACATGAAGTCACCGTGAGTCAGAGTTGACTTCACAGCAACTAACAACTCAACTTCCCACTATCAGAATAAAAACCCGCTTCCTGAGGCAGTAAATAATATCAAATGACTGTCTTTTCAAGAGTTTCTTTGAACTACCACCTGGCTGTGGCCATCAGCCCAAACCAATCAAGAACCTGCATCAAAAAACCTGCTATAATCTCTACCCCAGAAACCTCATAACTATTCTTCCTTTGCCCTTCCTCCTCCAGTGAACATACTAAGACTTGACAAAGTAGCAAGCTACCCTACCATGGTATTTTTGAACCAGCATTTGACACTGGTGGTTCTCGAGGACACTGACATTAGAGCAGGAACCCAGCGCCAGGACATAACCATAATGGACAACAAAGACAAAGTACCTGTGTGAGGCTTCTGCCAAGAGACTGACTCTCTCCAGATGTCGGAAACTTTGACTTCCATTTTCTCCAGCGATCTCCAAATGTTACGACAGTGCATTCCCAATGGTACTTTTTTTAAAATCACAAATGCTTAAGATGTATTTATGTACGTATGTTATGCATATGTGTGTGTATATATATATATGTATATACATTTATATGGGAGCTCTGGTAGCATAGTGGCTAAGACACTTGCCTGCTAACCAGAAGGCTGGCGGTTCAAACCCACCAGCCACTCCTCGGAAGGAAGGTTGGGCAATCCTACTTCCGTAGTGATACTGCCTCGGAAACCCAAGGAGGGGTCGCTATGAGTCGGGGCCAACTCGACGGCACATGACAACAACAACAACAACATACATTTGTATGCGTATGTATATGTATACATACATATATCTATAGTGTGTGCATACATGTATATACATACATATGCATTTTTTCTTATAAAATACAAGTTCTACATTTCTCGATCTTGTGTATATTTAAAAGCATAGGCAAAAACAAAATATATAAAAGCTGGAAATAAAAAGGAAATGAAGAACAGTTTATGATAATTTTAAATGTACTTATCAGTGCCAGCAAAACCTTTGGTTATCTCACTAAACACATCATTACAATATTTTGTTGAGAGTAATGTATCAGAAAAGTTATGGGAGACGTAAACGTGGAGAGGTGACTGGGTTTCCTTCTGATGGATGCAGGCAACGTCTAGCAAATTCTTCAAGGTTCTCTGATCTTACAAAACTCTGCCCCTTCGATTGTCCTTGATGAGGTGACTTTGCAACTGTAAACTGTAAAGAACTGATAATGAAGCAAATTATTTTCATCCATAAAACTGCAAATGAATTTTATCCAGTAGAGATACCATTGATTTCTGCCTGTAGAAAAATAGTTTATTGCCCTAAGGGGTATTAGGCAGGTCTGCATCCATTAGCAAATTCATTTTAGCATTCTTGTTTGCCTGTCAATACGTCTACTCTTCAGATTCTCCTTTGAACTGGATTAATCTTCTTATATGTTCTCTCATTAATTAATAAACTAAATAAAATATTTGACACATGGTCATTTTACGTATGTGTGAAAATCATAGTTTTATCTTTTTGAAAACTATCCTTTAACAAATGAGAATGAATATGTATCATTTGTAAGAATTAGTTTAATCCCTTGTAATAAATCAATTTAAGTGGTTTTGGTTAGTCCCAAATTTAGTTAATTTTGATATGTGGCTTTAATGGCGGCTAGAGCCGCAAAAATATATTTCACAAAAATATATTGATCCAGAAAGAAAAAGTACAGGACTGGCTGCATTTACAGAACCAAGAGGATCATGTTTGCATCCCACCCACCAATCATGTCAAATCTTTGATAAAAGTCTGTCTCTGATGCTAATCAGTTCTTGCAATCTAAAAGAACATGCCATGTATTTATGTACGTATGGTGTGTGCGGAATCAAATAGGTTCACATCCCCTGAAAACTTCCTATTTAAAAAATTTCCAAATGGGCTGAATATTTTTCTTTCCCAGTTTTAAAAATGCAGATGTGAAAATTAACATAGGTTTTATGCTACATTATTTAAAAAAGAAGAAAGAACAGATGAAGCATCCCATAATATTGGAAATATTCCCACAAATCCATTTTTAAATGTAGAATGAAAAAGAAGAAAATGTTAAATTTGGGATTCAAGACTTTTGGCTTAAAGAACAGGGTGGATGGTGAATTGTTAAAAAGACGAGGAATGAAGTATTAGAATATATTTTGGGGAAGAGGAAGATCATGATCTGCACTTTATTCTTGTTAAGACTGAAGTACTTTGGAGCATCTATGTGAAATTGTTCACCAGGGAACAGGACACTTGGGTCTGAAGCTCACAAAGGAGAGATGCAGTGAATTTTTTTATTAATTAGGGTAATGCTGGAATGCAGTGAGAGGGAAGAGAAACAACGTCATATACAACTTAAGAACACAGTTTAAAAAATTAGGGTCAAACTTAAATATCCTAACATCCAACTAACCTTTCCTCAATTGCAGTCAGAGTTCCTGTGTGGGACAAATGATTAGCATGCTCTGCTGCCAACAGAAAGGCTGCAGGTTCAAGCCTACCTAGAGGAGGCTCAGAAGAAAGGCCTGATGATGTATTTCCAACATCAGCCATTGAAAACCCTATATAGCACAGTGCTACTCTGACACACACAGGGGTGCCATGAGTCAGAACTGCCTCAGTGGCCACTGGTTATTGTTGTTTATTGCAGCTAAGTCACACAGGCAGGACTCTTACTATGTAGGACCAGACTGGTCTATAGAAGAGCTTTCCTTCAGCTCCTTCGCAAAGGACTGGAAGAAAGGAGACGAGCCTTGCTCTGGGAAGAAGGTTCTGTGTATGAGCAGGTTTTGCAGACCAAGGCTAACTCAGCCAGTGCAGCTTAGGCTGCTGTTGAGTAAGCTCTCCCTTCCAGAGAGCCACCTAGGCACGTCCTAAATCCCTGGGGTGCCTTACCCAGCGTTAACCCACCTTGAGAAGAGAAAGATGGAACCTAGTATGCTTCAGGGAAATCCAGACACTGTTGCTGTTGTTATCAGGTGCCGTGGAGCTAATTCTGACTTACGGCAGCCCCATGTGCCAGAGGAGAGCTGTCCCACAGGGTTTCTTGGCTGTAATCTTTATGGAAGCAGCCTGCCAGCTCTTTCTCCTGTGGAGCCACTATACCTAGTAAATTCAAACAACCAACCTTTTGCTTAGTAGATAAGCGCTTAACCATTTGTGCCACTAGGGCTCCTTCTTAGTCAGGATACTATTGATGTTGTTGTTAGCTGCCGTCAAGTTGTTTCCAACTCATAGCAACCCCATGCACAGTAGAACGAAACACTGCCCTATCCCGCACCAGCTCCATGATCCCTGCTATACTGAGCCCATCGTCGTAGCCACTGTGTCAATCCACCTCACTGAAGGCCTTCCCCTCTTTCGTCGACCCTCCTTCTCCAGGGAATGGTCCCCTCTGACAACATGACCAAAGTAGGTGAGATGAAGTCTGGCCATCCTCGCTTCCAAGGAGCATCTCGGCTGCACTTCCTCCAGGACAGATCTGTTAGTTCTTTTAGCAGTCCATGGTACCTTCAGCATTCTTTGCCAGCACCACAACTCAAAAACATCAACTCTTCTTCAGTCTTCCTTATTCACTGTCCAGCTCTCACATGCATAAGAGGCGAATGGAAGTATCATGGCTTGTGTCAGGCGCACCTTAGTCCTCAAGGAGACACCTTGCTCCTCAGCACTTGAAACAGTTCCTTTGTGGTTGACCTTCCCAGTGCCACATGTTGTCTAATGTCCTGACTGCTGCTTCCATTGGTATCGATTGTAGAACCAAGCAATGTGAATTCTTTGACAACCTCAATCTTCTCTCCATTTATTGTGGTGCTGCTCGTTGCTCCAGTTGTGAGGATTTTTGTTTTCTTTATATTGAGACGTAATCCATACTGCAGACTGTATTCTTCAACCTTCATCAGTAAGTGCCTCAAGTCATCCTCACTTTCAGCTAGCAAAGTTGTATCCTCTGCATATCTCAGGTTGTTAATGATTCTTCCTCCAATCCTGATACCACGTTTTTCTTCATATAGTCCAGCTTCTCAGATTATTTGCTCAGCATATAGATTGAATAAGTGTGGGGAAAGGATACTAGTGACAACAAAAACCAAAAGAGTGGATGAACTCATGGAGGAAGAGCGTATTAGGAATTTAAAATGGGGCTCTTTCTGTCTCATTTCAACTGAGCCTCTAAACATTTTTTTTTAAAAAATGTGATAACTATTCTCATATTCCAAAGCACATTGGTAGACCACATTGGCAGGACTTGCAAAGAAGGTTTCAAAGGATAGTTTTCAACTCCTCATATAATATCCATCTCAAGGTGCCAGAGGGTTGACATTGAAAAGCAGCTGCAGAGAGTTTCCTTTGGAGAAAGTTGGAATATTTTGACATTTATTTGCCCTGTGTTGAAGGGGAGCAAAGGAGGGTACATACCCTCCTACTCCAACAGTTAAGAGAAGCTTCAAAGAACCACCCAGACAGCTTAATATGTGCCCCTTGGAGTTGAGGCCACTGTGCACTGGTGAATGACATGAACCCCAGAAATCTAAAGGTGACAGGCTGTGCTTAGCTGTATTCTTCATGGCAGAGTGATTGATTTGGGCTGCACAAAGACATAGCTACATTTCCACCATGAGTGAGGACAGGAATGCCTGAGGGTTCTTAAGGATCAAAAGACAGCAAAAGGGAGAGAGACATCAAATCCTCCCAAAATGACCGGGGGGGGGGGGTGATGTGAACTCAGTTGGAGAGGAGGAATAGCAGCGCAGCTCAGGGAGAAATCATTAATGGCCAGTCAGAGATGATCACCACATCAAGGAAGTGCAGCTGGGCAATCCCAAGGAAGGAATCCCCAAGGAAGCCATGAACATACCCCTTGAGAGAATCAACACTGAACATATGTCAAATCCAGAGAACACCACTGTCCAATTACTACAGTACAATACAAAGAAGACCCTTCCTATCCCTTTGTCCTCTTCTCTCCTCCAGCTCTGGAAGAGAGAGAAAAGCTTGGTCACACAACTTGGAAATGGGGAAGACAGAGAAGATAGAGGTGAGGACATATAAAGGAGAATGACTGGTGACCCCATTTCCCAAGACAGACTTCCACCTTGGAGAAGGAAGTGCCTGGGGATAGAGAGAAACTTTCACTTTGAATGAACAATGGGACTTTGATCATTACGTGGGCCTGGACATTTAAATTACTAAAATGGGATTGCTTATGACTGAAAGTGGTCAGAGAACTTTTAATTATCAGAAAAGTACTGGAGCTGGTCTTAGATTTCTCAAGAGGCAGGGAAGAACTAGCCCCAAAGAGCAGGCAAAAAAGGACTCTGCGAAGGCAGAGTTCTCTTCTCATGTACCTTTCAAGGTAATAGTTATGAGTTCACAATAAGAACAGAAAATGCCTAAGAACAGAGTCCCAGGAGCTGCAGCAATATCTTAGGTGTGGGCAGGAAAAGAGAAGCATAAGAGACTGAGAAAGAACATTGAGGAAAGGAGGAGGAAAGCCAGGAGACAGTGGTGTCATGGAAGCAGCTGCCTTTAAATACCACCCTGTTTTCCTGTCTCTTTATACCCCTCCCCACTCATACACATGCTTACTACAAGCCTAGGCTACCTATCATGCTGCTGACCTGAAACTTGTGAACTGAGCTGACAGACTAGCCCTGCAAATAGCTTCCATCCAACTGTCTGAACTTTAAAGAAGGTAACTACAACTGTGTGTATCAAAAACAAAACAAAAAGAAACCATTGCCATCAAGACGATTCCAACTCATAGCCACCCCTACTGGCTTTTCAAAGTGGTAAATTTTTATGGAAGTAGATCACCCAGTCTTCCTTCCATGGAATGGCTGGTACGTTTGAACCACCAACCTTCAGGTTAGCAGTTAAATGTCTTAGGCACTATGCCACCAGAGCTCCTTCGTATATACCAAAGAGGTCCTTATTTCACAGATAGGTAAACAGTCAAATCATGGAGTCAGGGTTTATAGCACCAATAAACAGCTGGAATTAATGAAATATTAGCCGCATCTGAAGAATGCTTTCTGCTTTTCATAACACTTCACCCTATGCCACCTGAGCAGCTGAGCACATTACAACTGACAAGAAGAGAGAACAGGTGTGCTCTCCCCATTGGACAGATGACAGTGGGGGAAGTGAAAAAAATTGACAGACTTGCTAACTATGATTAGAGCAAGACTAGACATCAGTATTCCTGAATCTTGAGGCTTTTTATAGAACATTTGCTCTCTCCCTGAGGCACATGTTATTTAATTATGCCTTTTATTTGCAAGGCCCCTGAATTCAGAGTATTGTCACGTCTTTCACTTAAAAGTTCTCTACCTCCCCCAGGATATCAACTCCTAGTTATTCGACAGAATCCAGCCCTTCAGCAGCATCCCTTCAAGTCTTCCCTAAATATCTTAAGCCATAAACAACCCTGGACTTTACTTAGGATGCCTAGCCGCTGATCACCAGGTCCTGGCAATTATTTTTGAAAAAACAGCCAGCAAAAACCTTATGAATAGCAGTGGAACACTACCTGACAAAGTGCTTGAACATAATCCCCTTGGAAGGCACTCAAAACATGACTGGGGAAGAATATAGTCAACCTTAATAACATGAATGGAATAAAGCATCTGAGACCTATATTTGCTGATGTGGCACGACTCAAAAGAAGAAGAAATAACTGCAAATATCCATTAATAATGAGAATGTAGAATGTACAAGGTATGCATCTAGGAAAATTGAGAATCATCAAAAAGGAAATGGAACTCACAAAGATCAATATCCTAGGCATTAGTGAGCTGAGGAGCAAGGATATCTCCTTGAGGACTAAGGTACGCCTGACACAAGCCATGATATTCCCAATCGCCTCATATGCACGTGAGAGCTGGACAATGAATAAGGAAGACCGAAGAAGAGTTGATGCTTTTGAGTTGTGGTGCTGGCGAAGAATGCTGAAAGTACCATGGACTGCT
>NW_006921693.1:3597294-3603673 GCF_000298275.1 Orycteropus afer afer
CCCCAGAGCTCCTACAAGGAACTAGTTAATATTAATATTATTCAAATTTGTACGCCAACTGCTAAGGCCAAATATGAAGAAATTAAAAATTTTACCAACTTCAGCAGTCTGAAATTGATCAAACATGAAATCAAGATGCACTGATAATTACTGGTGATTAGATTGCAAAAGTTGGAAGCAAAGAACAATAATCGGTACTTGGAAACTATGGCCTTGGTCATAGAAATCAGACAATATGTAACAAGATTTTGCAAGACCAACAACTTCTTCATCACAAATACATTTTTTTAACAACATAAATGGTGACTATATATGTGGACTTCGCCAAATGGAATACACAAGAATCAAATTGACTACATTTGTGGAAAGAGACAATGGAGAAGCTCAATACCATCAGTCAGAACAAGGCCAGGGGTCAATTGTGGAGTAGATCATCCATTGCTCATATGCAAGTTCAAGTTGAAACTGAAGAAAATTAAAACAAGTCCACCAGAGCCAAAATATAACCTTGAGTATATCCCACCTGAATTTAGAGACCATCTCAAAAACAGATTTGACACATTGAACACTAATGACCAAAGACCAGACAAGTGCAAGGGCATAGATATGAAGAAAGCAAAAGGTCATTAAAAAGACAGGAAAGAAGGAAAAGACAAAAAAAGACGTTAGAAGAGACTCTAAAATTTGCTCTTGAATAGAGTGGCAAAACAGAATGGAAGAAACGATGAAGAAAAAGAGCTGCAAAGAAGATTTCAAAGGGCAACTCCAAAAGACAAAGTAAAGTATGAAATGCACAAAGGTCTGGAGGTAAAAGACAAAAAAGAAAGAACACCTTTAGCATTTCTCAAGCTAGAAGAACTGAAGGAAAAACTCCAGCCTTGAGTAGCAATGTTGAAGGATTCTATGGGCAAAATATTGAATTGTGTAGGAACTACCAAAAGAAGACAGAAGGAATACACAGAGTCAATGTACCAAAAAGAACTGGTCAACATCCAACCATTTCAGGAGATAGAATATGGTCCAGAACTGACAGCACTAAAGAAAGAAGACCAAACTGCACTGAAGGCACTGGCAAAAAACAAAGCTCCAAAAATTGACAGAACTGAGATGTTTCAAAAAGCACATGCAACTCTGAAAGTACTCATTTGTCTATGCCAAGATATTTGGAAGAGAGCTACCTGGCCAGCTTACTGGAAGAGATTTATATCTGTGCCCATTCCAAAGATAGGTGATCTAACAAAATATGGAAATTATCAAACAAGATCATTAGTATAATATGCAAGTGAAAAGATGATTACAGCAATACGTCAACAGGGAACTGCCAGAAATTCAAGCCAGATTCAGAAGACATGAAACAAGGGATATCACTGCAGTTGGCAGATGGATCTTGGCTGAGAGTAGAGAATATCAGAAAGATGTTTATTTGCGGTTTTGTTGTTGTTGTTGTTTATTTGTTTGTTTGTTGACCTATCCAAAGGCATTCAATTGCAAGGATCATCACAAATTATGGATAATATTTCAATCAATAGGAATTTCAGAACACTTAATTGTGCTCATGCAGAACCTGTACATAGACTAAGAGGCAGTTATTCAAACAGAACAAGGGGATACTGTGTGATTTAAAATCAGAAAAGGTGTGTGTCAGCATTGCATCCTTTCACCACACTTGTACAATCTGTATGCTGAGCAAATAATACAAGAAGCTGGACTATATGAAGAAGAAGTGGGATAGGACTAGAGTAAGACTCATTAACATCCTGCAATATGCAGATGATACAACCTCACTGAAAGTGAAGAGGACTTGAAGCACTTACTGATGAAGATCAAAGATTATAGTCTTCGGTATGCATTACACCTCAGCATAAAGAAAACAAAATACCTCACAACTAGACAAACAAGTAACATTATGATAAATGGAGAAAAGATTGAAGTTGTCAGGGATTTCATTCTACTTGGATCCACAATCAAAGCCCATAGAAGCAGCAGTCGAGAAATCAGATGACAAAGGCTGAATGAACAGGTATGTCTGGGCAGGGAGTAGTGTGTCCATGACCATGTACAGGATTAGCAGACAATGTTTCTACATGCATATTTGCATGTACTGTGAGAAGGTCCAGGTGTATAGTAGAGCTGACAAGGGTCAAGGTTGTAGTCACTTCTTGGCCACAGCCAGCTACCCAGAGGGAACAAGTAGTTAGACCTGTGGGCTTGGGACTATGGTCACAGGGGACATCAAGCTTAAGTGGCATAACACACTACACAAAAACATTTTTCTACATCCTACTTTGGGGAGTAGCAACTAGGATCTTAAAAGCTTGCAAGCAGCTATCTAGATGCAATGATGTGTTTCTCTTCATCCAGAGCAAAGAAGAATGAAAAAAACCAAAGACACATGGAAACAATTAGTCCAATGGACTAGTAGACCATGTGATCCTCATCCTATATGGCCATGAGACCAGAAGAACTACATGGTGCCCAGCTACCACTGTCAACCACTTGAAGAGGGATCGGTGCAGGAAATCCTGGATAAAGTGGGAGAACAATGTGGACCAAAACTCAAAATCCTAAAAAAAAGAAAAGAAAAAAGACCAGAGTTGCTGGTCTAATAGAGCCTGGTAAGACCCCTGAGACTATGGCCCCTAGCTACCCTTCAGGTCTGGAACTGGATTCACTCTTGTGGCTTCTATCCAAACAATAGGCACATGGGGTGAACATTTACATCAGGCAGATACACTGCTTGGAGTGATCAATCATGGGAGAACAAAGGGCAGTGTTTGCACAGGGAGGTAGGGGGGAGTGCATGGGAGGGAAGAGGTAACTATGGGGAGGAGGTGGGAAGAGACTATTACAATGTGGGGAATTGTAGTCAATGTCATGAGACAAAATGTGTATGAACTGCTATATGGAAAATGAATTTGCTCTGTAAGCTTTCATCCAAATCACAATAAAAATTAAAAGAAATCAAATTATATACTGCCTTGGGCAAATCTGCTGTAAAAGACTTCTTGAAATTGTTGAAAAGAAAAATGTCATTTTGAAGACTAAGGTATGCCTGACCCAGGTCATGGTTTTTCCAATTGCCTCATATGAATGTGAAAGCTGGACAATAAATAAGGAAGAGTGAAGAAGAATTGTTGCCTTTGAATTATGATGTTGGTGAATAATACTAAATATACAGTAGACTGCCAGAAGAACGAATCCATCTTGGAAGAAGTATAGCCAGAACGTTCCTTTGAGGCAAGGATGGCAAGACTTTGTCTCACATACTTTGGACATGTTATCAGCAGGGACTAGTCCCTAAAGAAGGACATAATGTTTCGTAAGGTGAAGGATTAGTGAAAAAGAAGGAGACCCTCAGCAAGGTGGATTGCAACAGTGGCTGCAACAAGGGGCTCAAACATAGTTCAGTATTCTGACGATGGTACTCTACCAGGCAGTGTTTTGTTCTGGTGTACATGGGGTTGCTATGAGTCAGAACCTACTCGAAGGCATTTAACAACATTGACTGGTCAGCAACTAACAACACAGCATGTTTAGAAAATGTAAATGATGATACTTGTCATCACATAGGGATATTGAGAGGATAAGAAGATACATCAAGTGCCCCACACAGGATGGCCTTCAGTAACTGTTACTAAATTAATGAGCAATGCCGTAAAGCATTCACTCGCTCCTATCTTCAGTGGACAATGAGTAGGGAAAAGATTTTGTGAGGAGTCTGCCTCTTACCTCCAGGATATTTCTGTTAGTATAGCAGACTTGCCTCCCTCCTATCACCTAAATGGCAAACCTTGCCCTACACAAGACCAGCAGGAAGACACAGCGCCTGTGCTCAGTCCCTGCCAACATAAAAACGAGGCTCAAGTGACTCCTCAACCACAGCCTTTCTGAATGTTTCTGTCCCTTATTAATTACAGTGATAAATACCGTGTAAAGAGCTGAGGCTAAATGCCAAATGTATAAACCAGCGGGACAGGAATAAAAACATGAGCCATTAGGCCACTCTCTGCTGCCCAGGGGAGCTTACCTGATCCTTTTTATCAATGGACACTGCAGCTGGAATATTGTTTGATACATTCTGGTATGTCAGCATAGCAATAGCAGGGATATATATAGTTGAAGTGTCCTACATTCAAGCACCTATCTGCATGCTTTGAAATACCAGCTTGTACTACAGAGCAGGAGTTAAGATTTCATAGCACAACTTACAAGAGGTATGGTATTCCAGAGAATTCTACCTGTTTATATGGCTGCCCAGGCGCAAGCCCCTGGGCTAGACATTTTCATGGGCATCCACTCCATGACTGCCATAGCATGCACTGAGAAGTTGGCACTGTATCCCCATCTTAGACATTGAGAAGGAGCTCTGGTGGCGTAGTGGGTAAGACATTTGGCTGCTAACCCGAAGGTCAGTGGCTCAAGCCCACCAGCTGTTCTACGGAAAGAAGACGAGGCAATCTACTTCTGTAAAGATTTACAGCCTTGGAAACCCAATGGGGGTTATGAGTCAGAATCAACTCAATGGCTGTGGGTTTGGTTTTGGGAAGTGAGACATTAAGAAAACTGAGACCAAGAAATTAAGAAAGCAACAATAAAAATGTGATAGTCAGTAGCAAGGTAGAGTCTCAAACCAATGTCTTCAGTTCCTGGGTTCCACTGTCTTGACACTGCTGTGCAGCTGCTTTGGCATTCTATGTGATTTGTGGGTTTCCCTTGACTTCATCCCAAGCAGTATGTTGAGGACTATGGAATCAGAGCAGGCCAAAGCTCAATGGCAACTTAGCATCACCCAGCGTCATGGTTTTACTCATTTATTTTAGAACATTATCTGCAAAATAAGTCTCATTGAAAGCTTATTACGTAAAATAGACTCAAGTGGGACTCAGTTTCCTCAATAATAAATTTGGGGAGAAGATAGAGTCTGGCCCCAGCAGCCCCCTCAGTCCTCCCCACTAGCCTAAGATGGTTCCATAGTTGGAGGACAGTTTAGAAACCACTGATTTAGTCCATCCCCTAAATTTTATAATTGAAGAGACTGAATCCCAGAAAGAAGTAGGAACTTACCAAAAGACAACTTTTTAAATGTCTTCAGAGCACTTTTGTCATCACTCTCTCCCATAACTCTGTTTGCCCTGTGTCATTATATAGCTTTACTGTGAGGAAACAGTCTGTGATGTGCGCAACATTACCCAGCAAGTAAGAATCAGAGCGAGGACTCTAACCTAAGTCTCTGAAGTCCAGGTTCATTGCCTTGTGAGTCTTGGCCTCTCACCAGGACGTGAAGGTCGTGCCTCCTTAAACAAAAGTTCCCAGAGATCCAAAACTGTTTTGTATGCTCTGCAATGCCCTAATGCCAGTGTCAGCTGGTTCTTAATATTTATTAAACAGGCATCACGTCACTGGTTCCAGGTTGGATTGCCCTCTCAGAGTTTAACTCAGACACTGCAAACATTCCTCCTCCTATCTCATTCCTTGAAATTATTTTAATTCATGTGGTTAACATGTACCTGCTGCTCTGCAAGAATCTCCTTTCTAGGCAGCCTAAGGGGCACGTGTCTGGGGGACAGGCAGGAGAAAGGGAGTGGAAGGTTTAGTTCACCAGGGAGTTAGCAGAGCAGCTAGAGAACAAAGTGCATGCAAACAAAGAGGAAACTTAACAAAGGACAGATCCTAAGCGCCTCCCAGCCTAGCAGTTTCCAGATGTGGTCCCTGAGGGAGTCACCAGGCTCTGCATCCAAGAATGTGAATCCTGTTGTTTAGGTTGCTGGAGAGCAAGAAGTATGTTATTTAAGCCCTGACATCCCTTGGCTATTTATTTCACAGACACTGATAGGTCTAAATAAAAAATGTAATTTTTTTTTTTTTAAATGTGAATTCAATCTTTAAGGTACCAATTCACCATCTATCCATTTGTCCAGCTACTCTTTAAATAACTCACTCACACACAACCCCATCCTTTGATTTCTATAAATATGCATTAAAGACTTATACATTCTGCTAAATATTGCTAATCCAATAATGATGTTAGCTAAGTGTTGTTGTTAGGTGCCATCGAGTCGTGTCCGACTCATAGCAACCCTAAGCGCAGCGGAACAAAACACCGCCTGATCCCACCCAATCCCATCACCAGCTCCATGATCCTTGCTATACTTTAGCCCATCGTCACAGCCACCATGTCAAACCATCTCGTTGAAGGCCTTCCTTTCTTTTGTTGACCCTCCACCTTACCAAGCATGGCATCCTTCTCCAGGGAATGGTCCCTTCTGATAACATGACCAAAGTAGGTGAGATGGAGTCTGGCCATTCTCGCTTCCAAGGAGCATTTCGGCTGTACTTCCTCCAAGACAGATCTGTTAGCTCTTTTAGCAGTCCATGGTAC
>NW_006921693.1:3604698-3605313 GCF_000298275.1 Orycteropus afer afer
ACTTGTGTGTGATATTAATGATATTCTTCAATAATTTCCACATTTTGTGGGATTGCCTTTCTTTGGAATAGGTACAAATATGGATCTCTTCCAGTGAGTTGGCCAGATAGCTGTCTTCCAAATCCCTTGGCATAACCGAGTGAGTGCCTTCAGTGGGGCACCCATTTGTTGAAATATCTCAATGGGTATTCCATCAATTCCTGGAGCCTTGTTCTTTGCCAATTCCTTCAATGCAGCTTCAACTTCCTCCTTCCGTACCACTGGTTCTAGATCATATGCCACCTCCTGAAATAGATGAAGATCTACTAGTTCTTTTTGCTACAGTGACTCCTTCCATCTTCTTTTGATGTTTCCTACATTATTCAATATTTTTCCCATAGAATCTTTCAGTATTGCAACTCAAGGCTTAAATTTTTTCCTCAATTCTTTCAGCTTGAGAAATACTAAGCATGTTCTTCCCTTTTGATTTTCTAACTCCAAGCCTTTGCACATTTCATTACAGTAATTGGCTTTGCCTGCTCGAGCTGTTCTTTGAAATTGGTTCAGCTCTTTTATCTTGTCATTTCATCCATTTGCTTTAGCTACTCTCCACTCAAGGGCAAGTTTCAGAGTCTC
>NW_006921693.1:3607067-3608915 GCF_000298275.1 Orycteropus afer afer
TTTGCTGATATGGCATGACTCAAAACAAAAAGAAACAGCAGTAAACATCCATTAATAATTGGAATGTGGAAAGTACCAAGCATACATCTGGGAAAATTGGAAGTTATAAAAAATGAAATGGAATGCATAAAGATAGTTACCCTAGGCATAAGTGAACTGAAATGGACCATACTGAATAGGAAAATCATATAGTCTACTATGCCCAGAGTGAAAAATTGAAGAGGAATGACACCACATTCATCATCAGAAAGAACAAGATCTATGCAATGTCATGAATGATATAATAATATTCATAGCCCTACAAGGAAGAGCAGTTAATATGACTATTATTCAAATTTACACACAACCACCAAAGCCAAACATGAAGAAACTGAAAATTTTTAACAACTTCTGCAGTCTGAAATTTATCAAACATGTAATCAAGATGCATCAATAATTACTGGTGATTGGAATGCAAAAGTTAGAAACAAAGAAGAAGGATTACTATCTAGAAAATATGGCCTTGGTGATAGAAATGACACTGGAGATTGCATGGTAGAATTTTGCAAGATCAATGACATTTTTTGCAAATATCTTTTTCAACATTATAAATGACATCTGTACACTTGGATCTGACCAGGTGGAACACACAGGAATCAACTTGTCTACATCTACGGAAAGAGACACTAGAGAAGCTCAGTATTATCAGTCAGAACAAGGCCAAGGGCTGATTGTGGACAAAACCATCAATTACTCATATGTAAGTTCAAGCTGAAGAAAATGAAAAAAGTCCACGAGAGTCAAAATACAACTTTGAGTCTCTGAAACCAGAGACCATCTCAAGAACAGATTTGATACACTGAACACTACTAATAATTGAAGATCAGATGAGTTGTGTGGCAACATCAAACATGAAGAAAACAAGAGGTCATTAAAGAGACAGGAAAGAAAGAAAAGACCAAAATGGATGTCACAGGAGACTCTGGAACTTGCTCTATAATGTAGAGAAGGTAAAGTTAATGGAAGAAATGATGAGATAAAAGAGCTGCACAAAAAATTTCAAAGGGCAGCTCAAGATGATAAAGTTTTATAATGAAATGTGCAAAGACCTTGAGTCAGAAAAACAAAAAGACAACATGCATGGCATTTCTCAAGCTGAAAGAACTGAAGAAAAATTCAAGTCTCGAGTTGTAATACTGAAGGATTCTGCGGGCAAAATATTGAATGATGCAGGAAGAATCAAAATGATAGAAGGAGAAGAGATTTCTACATATGTATTTATATGTGCTGCCAACATATCCATGAATATAGTAGAGCAGACAGGGCGCAAAGTTATGAAAACTTCTTAGCCATAACCATACACCTTAAGGGAAGGACTCACTGGGCCTGGGGACTCAAGACAATAATCTCAGAGGACACTAAGGTCAATTTGCATAACATAGTCCACAAAGACAATGTGTTACATCCTACTTTGGTAAGTACCAATTAAGGTCTTAAAAGCCTGTGAGTGACAATGTAAGGTGCAACTATTGGTCTCTCTATCTCCAGAGAGAAGAAAATCAAAGATGCATGGAAACACTTAGTCCAAAGAACTAATGGACCATGTGAACCTCAGTCTCCAACCCTGAGACTGAAAGAACTAGATAGTGCCCACCTACCATTGCTGACCACTCTAAAGATATCACAATAGGAGATTCCATACAGAGTGGGAGAAAAATGTAGAACAAAACTCAAAATCATAAAAACAACCAGGCTTACTGGTCTGAAATAGACTGACGGAATCTACAAGACTAAGGCTCTTAGACACCTTTCAAGCCTGGAACTGAACTCATCCCTACAGCTCAACTTTCAGCCAAATGACAGGCAAGC
>NW_006921693.1:3609805-3610834 GCF_000298275.1 Orycteropus afer afer
TAACACTTAATTATGCCCAGAAGGAACCTGTACATAGAGCAAGAGGCAATCATTCAAACAGAACAAAGGGATACAATGTTGTTTAAAATCAGAAAAGTTGTGTGTCAGGGCTATATTCTTTCACCAAGCCTACTCAATCTGTATCCACTCCCCCCCCAAAAAAAGAAAAAAAATCACTGCTGTTGAGTTGATTTATCCCCCCAAAAAAAACCAAATACCAAACTCACTGCGGTCAAGTGGATTTAACTCACAGTGACCCTTCCTTGGGTTTCCGAGGTGGTATCTCTATGGAAGTAGATTGCCTAATCTTCCTTCCAAGGAGTGCCTGGTGGATTTGAACTGCCAGCCTCTGGTTAGCAGTCACATGCCTTAGGCACTACACCACAAGAGCTCCCATTTAATCTGTATGCTGGGCAAGAAACTATACTATATGAAGGAGAATGTGGCATCAGGATTGGAAATCAGGATTGTGAAATGTAGATGACACAATCTTGCTTGCCAAAAGTGAAGAGGACTTGATGCATTCACACATGAAGATCAAAGACTAGAGCCTTCAATATGGATTACATCTCAACATATTGAAAACAAAATTCCTTGCAACTGGACCAATAAGCAACATCATGCTGAATGGAGAAAAGACTGAAGTTGTCAGTTTCATTTTACTTGGATCTACAAAGAACATCCATGGAAGCAGCAGTCAAGAAATCAAATGACATGGTTTTGGAGAAAAGTTTACAGAGCAAATTGGTTTTCTATTCAACAATCCATACAAATTCTGTTTTGTGACATTTACTGCAATCCCCACTCTGTAACGGCATTCGTCCCATTTCCTCTGTACACCCACCCCTTCCTTTCATTCTTCCTTCCCATCCCCTGCCACTTCCCTACTTCTATCCCTGAGCAAATCCTGTCCTCTTGATCTCGTATGTTTGATTGCTGTGATAAGTGCATACTCTGCTGATGTGACTGTTCATCTTATAAGTCTGTGTATTGTTTGGCTGCCAGTTGAGCCATGGGGGTTAAGTTCAG
>NW_006921693.1:3614289-3616176 GCF_000298275.1 Orycteropus afer afer
CCCACTTCCTCCTCAGATTCCCTGTTTCCATTGGTCCTTTTTTCCTGCACCTTCCTGTCTTTTGAGCTTTGCTTTTGGGAAAATGCTGCTGTTTTGGTCTTGTGTGGTTGGTTATTCTTAGGATTATGTTCCTCATAGGTATTACTGTTCACTTTATAGGTCTATCTACTGTTTGGCTAAAAGGTGATCCAAGGGGATGGATTCAGTTCCAGGTTTAAAGGTTGTCTAAGGGTCATAATCTCAGGGGTTCTAGGAGTCCCTATCAGACTATAAATCTGGTCTTTTTTATTATTTTGAATTTTGTTCTACATTGTTCTCCCATTCTGTCTAGGACCTTCTATGGTGATCCCAATCTTCAGGACAGATCTTGAAATGCTCTTTTTGATGATGAATGTGATGCTATTCCTCTTCAATTTGTCATTCCCAGCATAACAGACTCTGATTGTCTGATTCAAAATGGCCAATACTAGTCCATTTCAGCTCCTTAATGTCTACAGGTAGGTCATAAAAACAGCTTCCTCTTAGTTGTCTTTTGCTTGCATTGCTTGCTCTAGTGTAAAGCCAGCTGACGTGTTGTTAGACAACTCAAGCAGCCCCATGCCGAGGCCTACATGGGAAGAAACCAACTTGCCAGCCACGTGAGCCACGTGAGTGAGCCAACGTGGCCAACGTGGCCCAATCTCTCAGACGACTGCAACCCTAGCCAACACACGATTGCAACCTCCAGAGAGCTCCTGAGCCAAAACCATCAAGCCAAGCTTCTCCTGAATTCCTGACCTACAAAACCTATAAGAGAAAAAAAGAGAAAAAGACCTACAAAAACTATAAGAGAATTATTACTACTTTAAGCCAATAAGTTTTTGGAGTGATTTTTTTATGTATTAATATGTATGACATCAGAGTGGGTAATTAAGAAGGGAAAGAAACAAGGGAAGAGAATCAAGAGACACTCTAAATCCATTACTTTTACCCACCACAAGTCTGAATCATATTGGTGTTATTGTTAGGTGCCACTGAGTTGGCTCCAACTCCTAGTGACCCTACATATAACAGAACGAAACCCTGCCCAGTCCTGCACCGGCCTCACAATCCTTGCTATACCTGAGCCCATCATTGCAGCCACTGCATCAATCCAATTCTAAAAGTTATTAACTATCCATAACGTTTTCCAGTGCCCATTACTTCAGGCACCCCACTTAGTTTGCCCCTATGTTATCTTATTCATCTCACCCGTCTCCTATTCAGATGCATTAAATAAGTCTCTGCATACTTGAGAAGGACCTTACACTTCAGCTCTTCAATGACAAATCTTCAAAGTCCCCAGGCCCCACCTCCAACTCCCCCCTCCTGAAGCCTCTTGTAAACAGTGTTGTCTCCTGTCTCACACAATCACACACACACATGTGCATGCACAAGCACACAACAAAAAGCACTCCCATGCTCCTCACAGTCCCCTCCCATGCCCTCCTGGTCCTGGCCCAGGTATGCAGTTCTTCACCTGTACCACTCAACACCCTTCCCTCCTCCTGTCCAGTCACTGCAGGGCACAGGTCCGAGTTCATTGTTCCCACCTTCTTCAGGTCACCATGATCAATTTTTCTCTGAACTTCCACAAGCTTGAGGTCTGTGTCTGTGTCTCAGCACACACGAGGGCTATTTACTGACTGGGACTATGGTCTATTTTCCATTCTTTTCCATTCTGCCTTCTAGGTTAATCATAATATTGTAATCAGTATTTAAATAATGCTCTGTCTGGCACACAAATATCTCTATCTATCTATCAATCTATCTATCCATTTATCTATCTATTTATACACAAGTACACACACACACGAGTCCCTGGGTAGTGCGAACAGTTAACACACTTGGCTTCTAACCCAAAGGTTG
>NW_006921693.1:3617671-3623806 GCF_000298275.1 Orycteropus afer afer
TAAGAACACCATGTTCATTGAAGCATCTCAAACATCTCCAACAGAGCTTGGCACACAATTGCTGTTAGCTGCAGTGGAGTCGGCTCCCTCAATTCATGGTAGCTAAACACTTTCTTAAACAAAATTTATCCTTATACTTGCTTGCAGGTGTTTGTTTTATTCATTAGTTTGTTTTTAAATGAGAGTTATAAGCAAGCTGCCAAACTGACAGGAGTTGTGCTGTCTGTCTGCTCTTCTGGGTCCCTAGGGTTGGATTGCCTAAATGTCACATGAATGAAGAAAAGAAGACAGAGTGCAGGTTAGCTCTGTTAGCTACTGTTTATCTGAGGTTTTGTACAATAATTTAAAACTGATTGTGTTGCTGTAGTCACACACTATACTGAGAGCTGAGGTGGGATCATAGTTCCCATTTCAAAGACTAAGTGAAACAAAGAGAGGTCAAGGGCTTGACTAAGGTCACAGAGCAACTTAAACACTGGGGGAGCTGGTAGCTGAGGTTAGAACACAAGTCTGGCATCCAACTTAGAAATCCTTTCATTACACCAACACCAGGACGTTGACTGCATACACATACACATCACTACTACCTGCCACAGCCCCACCATGGCACAGCAGACATCAATCATCCACCATCCATCATGGCACACCTTCCCCCAGACCAGGGTGTGGCTCCAGGCTTCTTCCCAACACAGCATTCCATCCAGCCTGCATCAAGCAATCGATGGTAGGAGAGACACATACAGCTGCTTGCCACCTCCACTAATGACTTTTGCTCTCTCTTTGCTTCCCAGCCACAAGATGGTGAGAATGTATAATGACTTTCACTCTAGAAAAGTTTATTTTGTAAGAATTACCTACTGGAAAGTTTTGCCAGTTGCTCAGCAGCACTGCATAATATGTATGTATGTATGTATGTATGTTGTTGTTAGATGCTGTGGAGCCAGTTCTGACTCACAGTGACCCCAGGCACAACAAAACAACCCCCGGCCCAATCCTGCCAGCCTCACAAAGTTGCTATGCCTGAGCCCATGGTTGCAGCCACTGTGTTAATCCATCTTCTTGAGGGTCTTCCTCCTTTCCGCTGACCCTCTACTTTACCAAGTATGATGTCCTTCTCCAGGAAATGTACAGGTGTATTGTAGTTATTTTGATATATTGCACTGGAATGAACTGTGTATTTTCACACACACACACTTGTAAAATAGCATTATAAATTACGTGTAGAGATAGGAGTAGATGCTTTAAAATATTTATTTCATTGCAATTACAGATACAGCTCATATTTATGCTTTACAGAAACTAGAAAGAATGCACCTAATCTTTTGGTACTAGATGATTACGTACTTCCAATGGTCCTAAATCGTGCATGCCTACAGTATCAGATTCAGGACACTGGTCTTGATAATATATGTGTGTTGATTTATTTGTTTTGCATAGGCCAGGACCAAATACATTCTTCCTTTTAATGAACATTCCCAAAGAATCTGGTTTACACCCAAGCAATAATTGTGATGGGTAATTATTTTGCAAATAGGCAGTAAAGGTAAAATTTCTTCATACCTGATTTCTCAGTTACCACCCGGGGTTCTAATTAAAATTCGTTCTTGGTATATGTAATAGCATCAGATAATGTTATCCTTACCTCATTATGTAATAATTACATCTCTGGCTTTTGGTTTTGTTTTTAATTAGTTTCCACAGTTCTCTGCAAATGACACGGGGCAAGTGGCACAATTCATTTTTCTTTTTCTTTTTTTTAATGGTAGACAAAAGCTTAAAGGACAAGGTAATTATCCTCAGGTAATTAGGAAACCATAAATAATATTTCAATAATTTCAGATAAACTAGCTTTTATTTCACCCATATTTTTCTCTTACTCATCAATTTCTATGACAAGATTCAGGGCACATGTATGGCCCACTGTCAATATTTTATCAAGGCAGAATCCTGTAATGGTGGTGTTGTCCGTGACGCAGTCACATGGCACTGGCTTAGCAGAATTTTGGCCAGCTTCCTTGATTCTCCATCAGAGCCTCATACCAGGCATGCCACGGAACTTGGAGAAATGGAGGTTTGGTGCTTGCTCTGAGGTAGTATCAGAGGATCAACCACAAAGCCAACAGTGGTCCTCAGCCCACAAACTGGGTGCAGAGTTGCTGATGTGAAGGGGCAAAGGTAGATCTGAAACACAACTAAACTGAGACAGGATGCTGGATATTGTAGTCCGCCTAACGCAGGGACAAGAGAGTGACCAGAATCAAGAAGTAGAGCTGGACAAGCAATAAAATGCATGTTATATTAGTAAACTGGAGTCAGAAAATTGTAAACCAGCCATTTGGATATACACCATGGAGGGGATAAAACTATGGCTAACTTTTAATGTTGGAGCTGGGTGTGCATATGTGTATACAGGGCACAAGGGAGAGAAAAAAAATGGAAGATTCTCTCCCTTCCTCAGTCTTCGTGCTAACACTTAATTAGGGGCAACATAACCTTTCATTAAGGACTAGGTAACATGAAGGAACACCCTCAGTGATGCAGTGTTCTAGTGTCCATTTTAATTTCATGCTGGTGTTTCTGGTCCCCAGGTCAAACTGCATGACATCTCCGGAAAACCAAGTTAAGAGAACACTGAAGTGGCTTCCAAAATAATGCAATCACATGATGTTAAACTCAAGAGTCAGGAGAGTCCTCACTGTTGCTTCTACACTGTCTGTGACTGAAAAGCACTTGGAGCCAAAAGACCTGGTTCTGCCACTAAATATTGGTTTTGTAGCAATAAGCCTCAATATCGCCCTCTGCAACATAAGAAGAGGAACACAGTTCACACAGTTGCTATACAGTGTGTATGAAAAAATATCTATAAAAAATATTTTCAAGACAGCAAAGTGCTACATAAACATAAAAAAGTTACTGTTATTCCCCAACATGAGCCCACCAATATTTTCAACAAAATAGGTACCCACAACCGGTTCCAAACTATAGGTGACAGGAATGAAAAGGAGCACAAGGACGAAGACAAAGGCAGGAACGCAGAGAGGCAGCAGTGCTGGATGTTGTTTCAAGTCCTTTCACACATCGTCATCTGATTCATCCTCACACAAAGCCTACATGGTAGCTACAGTTACCTCAGTGTCTACAGACTGGACGCATGACAGTAACAAGCTTCCTCGTGCTCACAGAGATGTTCTGTGGAAAACCAGAATGAGGCTTTGGCCGATCCCGGAGTCCACGTGCGTCCAGTGCATTCCACCGATCCGCAGGTGTTCTTTCACTTGTGTCTTTCTCCCACTTTGGTCTCTCCATGCCCCTTGGTTCTCTCCAAAACTGCCCTCTCACTCAACCTAGTTTAAGTCCCACCTGTACCATTAGCTCCTCCCCCAATTCTCTGAATCACACTTCGTCCCTTTTTCAGCAACTTTTTCAGCAGTCCCCCAGTTAGCTGCTGTATAAGGGTCACTTGGCTGGCAAAGCTAGAGCCCAATAGTGCCATCAAAGAAAAACCTTCTATCACCAACATCTTCAATCACCATTTTCATCTCGCATCTAGAGAAAAGAGAGGAATTTGGGCGAGGGCAGGGGGCACAGGGAGGAATGATGAAGGGATGCCACAGTGGCTAACCTCATCTCACCCCATGGACTGGGTTTGTGCAAAAGAAGAGACTGAGGGTCACTTAAATGCAAAGTCATTTTATATTAAAACTCTAGGAGGCCAGATGACATCTGGGTTATAGCAATTTTATATTCAAAATAAAAATTCAGGAGGCATATGTTGAGTACACAAGGCTCTGTGCCAGGGGACTGTTCTGAATTGAACATGATAATGCTTTAGTTGTAGATAATAACTACCCTGTTTCCTAACTAACTTGCTAATTTGATTTCACCTCCCATGGCTGAGATGTGTCCCTATGCTGTGTAAGAACTTGCAATCTTCCCCACTGCCTATCAGGTTGATTTTAACCCTTTCAAGACCGAATTACTGTCTGCTTTTTTTCTTGAAACCATGTGCTTTCAGTAATGGGAGGCATTTGATTGAAACAAAAACAATTTTTTTTGAGGTAACACGCATTTTGATACATTTAGTGGGACACATATGGCCTGCGGGATCTCTGGTTTTGAGGTTGGTGGGATGAGGACTGTTTCTTTATACAGTTATGAATGCTGCCATAGGATGACAGCATGCACTAACAGTGGGATAGGAGTTTCCCACTCAAGCCCAGAAACAGAAAATGTAGGCAGGCACTGACCGTCCCACGGGTCACAAAAGGGTTAAGTGCCTAGCCTAGTAGCAAAGTTTTCCAGTCAAGACCCTAAGCTTTATTTTCTTCCTTATCATCTAATATTTTTCTAAAAAAAAAATCCCACCCCTAGTCTTTCTGACCTTAAAACCATGCCTTACAGTTTCTACCAAATGCCATTCTTTCTTTCTCTCCTTTCCCCCTTACATCTTTACCCATGCAAGTATAAGTCTCTAATACCTAAGTTTGAAACATCTGTCTTCCCACCTCAAGCTCCATATGTCACTAGGAAACATACAGGGACTCTGTCACTCAGTGCTAGAAGCTACTTGGGAGCAATGGAGAGTCATGTGAGTTCTACCCCCAGTCATGAAGCCACTGTTGCAAACACCCGAGGTCCATATGTCTGGCTGCTTTCAGCCCTGAAAAAACACAACATACCCTCACATCCCAAGCTCATCCACCAAGACTGTCCAATTCTACCTTGTAAGAGATTAACAGCAAATATTTTTGTTGTGATGGTGGCTTAGTTAAATAATAATAATATAACAGATTTAATAGCAATCAGCAAAATGCACTTACACAAAAGGCTGAGTTTTTTTTTTTTTTTTTTAACATATTTAAACTGTTTTTCATTGTCTTTACTTGTAAAGTATTGAAGGTAGTACCCACCCCTGAATCTTCCTTCTAGTGGTCGAATAAAGCATATATTGTCTTATAGTGCATTTATGGCTTCTTCAAATCAATTTATGAGTAGTAAGTGTTTGTTACAGATTACCCTGTGTCCCCCCAAAATATGTGTTGGAAACTTGACCCTTATATCTGTGAACAGATATTCTGTCACTCAATATCCACAAGAGATTGATTCTAGGACCCCTGTGGATATCAAAATCTATGGAAGCTCAAGTCCCTTATATAAAATGGCATAGTTTTTGCATATAGCCTACACATATCCTTCTGTACAGCTCAATCATCTCTAGATTACCTATCATACCTAAAACAATGTAAATGCTATGTGAACAGAACTTTATGCTCCCTCTCAGCTTTGAGGGATTGCTTTGACCTCTTAACTGCCTCCCCACCCCCAGTATTTTGGATCAGTAGTTGGGAGCTCTGGTACCATAGTGCCTAAGGCACTTGACTGCTAACCAGAAGGCTGCTGGTTCAAACCCACCAGTCACTCCTCGGAAGGAAGATGGGGCGATCTACTTCCGTAGTGATACTGCCTCAGAAACCCAAGGAGCGGTAGCTATGAGTCGGGTCCGACTCGAGGCCACATAACAACAACAGTTGGTTGAAACTCTGGATGTGGGATCAAAGGGTACAGAGGGCCAACTATAATCCTGGCGGTTCAAACCCACCAGCCACTCCTTGGAAGGAAGGTTGGGCAATCTACTTCCGCAGTGATGCTGCTTCGGAAAACCAAGGAGGGGTCGCTATGAGTGGAATCTGACTCCACTGCAGTGAGTTTTTTAACTATAATTTTATTTGGAAATAGGGTTTTCTTTGTTATGTTAATGAGGCCAAATATTTAGTGCAGGGTGCTTCCTAAACCTAATAACGCCTGAGTTACAAAAACGCAGGCAGACACAGAAGCACACACCGAGTGGGAGGGAAGGGATGGAGGTCACGTGAAGACCACCAAGGAGCCAAGAATCACTCCCCAGAGCCAACAGAGAGAAAGCCTTCCCTTAGAGACGCTGCCCTGAATTCAGACTTCTAGCCTCCTCACTGTGAGAAATACATCTGTTCTTTAAAGCCACCAACTTACGGTATTTCTGTTACAACAGTTCTAGCAAAGTAAGACAGTGGTTTTATTGTTGGAGACAGTGAAGCCAACGACGTCATTCATGGGCACCATGTGCCTAAGGCTTTGACTGCTAACCAGAATGCAGGC
>NW_006921693.1:3624166-3625642 GCF_000298275.1 Orycteropus afer afer
AGGAGGGGTCGCTATGAGTTGGATCCAACTCGATGGCACATAACAATAACAACAACATTCACATCTCAATATGTTTTATAGGTAATTCACTTTAAGAGTATCAACTCTCACAACAGTCGTCTTAAAAACAGTAGTAAATAGTCACGGAGGAATGCAGTCACTGACCTGTTGCCGTCGGCGCTTCACGCCCTTCAGGAACTCCACCTTGCCCAGCGGGCCCAGGCTCGCGGGTGCGCCAGCAAAACCTACCCGCCAGACGCTGCAACAAGCGCCTGCAGCCAGGCGCCGAAAGTTCCGCAGAGGTGCTCTCAGCCAACATTTATGCACACTGGGCAGGTAAGACAATGTGCCAGGCACTTTACATGCATTATCTCACAGTAACCCTCACAGCACCCTATGAGGTTGGACCGGGTTATTTATTTAGATGAAGTAACTAGCCCTCCATGAGATTAAGTAGTTTGCTAGAGGTCACATAACTAGTGTGCTGGCAGGAGCAGCTTGGCGGAGCAAGAGTATTGCATCTCACCTTTGCATCTAGAGAAGGGTGGTGATCCCTTCCCAAGCCAAGCCAACTGAGGTAAACCATTGCAGACCATTCCAACAAGGGGAAGGCCCAGAGAAATCGGTTTTAGCTGCTCTCCACATGCTGGAGGTCCCTATGAGTTTGTCTGCCATCTCTTCAGACCTCTGCCAAAGCTTGCTGATTCAGAGAAATGAGGAAGCTGGTCTGGTTTATGCCCAGGACAGATGCCACAGGGGGCTTCATGCCAAAATCCTGGCAGAATGTTGACCAACTGTTCATTCTTTCAGAGTGCTACTGTTTTCTCTATATCCTGTCTTCCCAGGGGGACAAATGCAATCGAATGACTATGGGAAAGAAGCCTTTGGACTTTTAGGATGCCTGCAGGCCTCTCCAATCAAACCAACTGATCATGGTCTTGCCCATTTGAAGAGCGCTCTCTCACCTACAAGGGTGCCAGCAAAAATTCAGTCCTCACAATCGAACTGTGAGCTAGGGAGAGCACAGTGGTGTGATGATTTTCAATGTACCCATTTTACAGGTAAGGAAACAGAGGTACCAGAGGATGTTCATGCTGTCATAACTCCTTGAGCTATATATTCTGTTTTGTGCACTTTTGAAATGTGTTGTACTCCCAGTACAAGAGGTTAAAGAGGGTATAGAAGGACATGAAGTTGTTAGCTAGGTCTACCCCCAGGGTCTTGGTAATCCCAGGATTATCAATTAGGAGGCTGATAGAAACTGACTCCAGCTGACTAAGGAATGTAGAAATTTGTTGGAAAGATGGAGAATATCCATATTTCACCTTCTCAAAAGAAAAGGTGAAAATGTTGGTCTCAGCAAGCACAGGACATCATGGGCAAACGAAAGCAGAAAGCAAAGCCGCCTCCTCAGGTTCCACTGTGGAAGTCAACACCATTCCTAGTCAGTGATAACATCAGCCAACCCAAGAGTCC
>NW_006921693.1:3634072-3669512 GCF_000298275.1 Orycteropus afer afer
CTTTACGATCCTTCATTTGTCATTCCTTATACTATTTTTCTGGACAGAATGTTCCATTTTTATGGAGCCTAATTTATCAGACTCTTTTCTTATGCCTTCTGACTTTTATGTCTGGTTTAGAAGGCCCTTCCACATTCTGAGATTACTTAAGGAAATGTTTTCTCTCCTACAATGCTCTTTAGGGGACTTGCCTAATGAGGTCTTGCCTTCTCTGGGCAAAGGAATGTCATCAACAATATTTAGGTGAGGTCTATTCATTTTGAGTTTAATACTTAAAAGTGTTCTTTACGCAAGATTCTATAAAGATTACATAATTGAAAAATATGGCAAACAGATAGACTTTACTTGACAATTGACTAACGCTTTATTATATATAAGATATTATTTCTCAATTTCTGCTATACACCCCAGTTTTCTTCATTTCCTAAGGAAATAATAAAAGCTCTTAGCCAGATATGATCTCAGCTCTCATCCAGTTCCTCTTCACTTTGTCATTTCTAAAATCTTTTTATTTGATGTTGTGCCTGCCATGTTGCCCCAAGCTGAACTATTTCTTCATGTGTTAGAGATCTTTTTATTTATTTTTACTTTGAGAGGCACATTCTCAGTTTCTATCTGAATAAAAGGCTCAAAATCCACTTATTGCATAGAGGATTTGCCTGCAGGGAACTTGCTTTCTCCAACAGGATCTGTGACATCTATGTAGCTGTAACCTGTTATCCAAAGACTTTCCCATGGGTTGCATCCTTCACTCCTTTGCTCTCTGCAATGTCTGGTGTGTGGAAGAGAACAAGAAGGGGCTCTGACTTTTACAGGGCCTGCCATTTGCCACTCTTGTCAGCTCCTGGACCCTCTTTCAGTTCCTCCCAAACTACTTGGCTGACCTTACTGTACTTTAAACTACTTATCAAAGAAGAAACAGAGGCTCCAATGGGTATAGTAACTTGCTTATGGTGACACAGCCAGATGGAGGTGCCAACAGGATCTTAATGTAGTTCAAACTGCAAAGCATCTTGGGCCCTTAAGCATCAGACAGTGTGTCCATGTGAGAAAGTAAGATACACAACAGGACCTCAATGGAGAGAGTAAAGAATTTTGCTAAAAGTGCTCCACAAAAAGGAGACACTTGGGAGGGGTCTTAACAATTTCAGGTGGCCCCTAAGTTCAGGGCAACAATACAACAGCCTCTAACAGAAAATATCCTACACCCACTAATGGGGACAAACAGGGCACCAGGGGGCTTCTCTCTCCCTTTTTGGCTTGTCCTCTGATGGCTGCAGATGGCAGTGTGTCTGGCCGACTGTTTGTCTAGACAGAACCTACTCCCCACAGCTCATGTAATTTCTCAGATGCTGCCAGGCCACCTCCACCTCCCCACTTCCCTCCTCCTCACTATTCTGTATTCTCCGGGCCACTCCCCCTCCTGCGGAAACGAACACATCAAAGCAGTATGGAGTCATTCGTCCTGGGCACCGTGTCATTCCTCTCTTCTCCCTTTCTTGGACCATTAATATTAATAGCTTGTTTCTTTGCAGTTGCTTTCTTCTCAAACCTCAAGGGACTGGAACCTTGTCTTGGACTTTGTGCCAGACGGAGCACTTGTTTGAAGGTGTGGTGAGGCATGCTGGGAAGCACAGAGGGGATGATGTCTCTGATGTAATCCCAGGCCACGTAGTGCAAGCATGTGATGCCCCTCCACTGCCAGCTCAGTCTGGCTGAAGAGTCTTTTGTAATATTTGTCCTTTTGGAGGAGGAAGGAAACTTATATATGCAAACAATCTAGCAAAAGCCCAGTGAAATCATCTCTAATTAAAAGCCACTGGTTTGGGAGCCAGGCTCTGTGCTAAGCATTTTGCATGCCTCATCTCATATAATTACCACAATTCTAGAAGATTAATGGGAGCTCTGGTAGGCCACTGCCTAAGGCACTTGACTGCTAACCAGAAGGCTGGCGGTTCAAACCCACCAGCCACCCCTTGGAAGGAAGATGGGGCAATCTACTTCCGTAGTGATACTGCCTCTGAAACCCAAGGAGGGGTCGCTATGAGTCAGGTCCGACTCGACGGCACATAACAACAACAGCAGATTAATATTAGCATCCCTATTTTATAGACACTAATGCTCAGAATGCCTATGGTATCTGATTGCTAACCAGGAGGTTGGTGGTTCAAACCCATCAATCACTCTGCAGAAGCAAGACTGGGCTATCCACTTCTATAAAGATTTACCGCCTCAGAAACCAATGGGGGTTGCTATGAGTTGGAATCGACTCGCCGGCAGTGGGTTTGGTTTTGTTTTTATGGCTCAGAGAGATTCAGTAATGTGCCTAATGTCATGCCACACAGCTTCTACATTTCAGAAGAGAAATTCAAATTCTCTTGTAATTAACTCCAGGAGTCCCTGGGTGGTGCAAGCAGTTAAGCGCTCGACTACTAATTGAAAGGTTGATGATTCAAATCAAGAAGCACTCTGGGAGAAAGGCCTACTGATCTACTTCTGAGAGTTCACAGCCACTGGGAACCCTATGGAGAACTGTTCTATTTGAAACAGATGGGGCTACCATGAGTCGAGAATGAACTCAATAACTGAGTTTTCTAATAACTCAAAAACCCTGATTTCAAACCTTCGCATCAGCTATTTCCTGTATGTGTAGCCTGTATTCAGGCTGAATACTCTGAAAATGGAAACAAGAAGAAAGGTTTCTTTTGTGTGCAGTCAGGGAGGCCCCTGCCTTAGAGCATGAGGCCTGGCACAGCAGGACCCAGCCTTTGTTGGTCTCTGTTCACCAGACTCATGCTCACTCCAGTTGGGCGTGGTGCCATCTCTGAGGCTCACAGAGTCTCCAGGACAGGATGACTACAAAGCCAGAGGCTGGCAGCCCAGATCTAGGCTTGCCAGCCCTAAGAGAATGCCCCAATTGGTGCAAACTGTGCCTTCCTGCCAAAAGCCAGAGTGCAGCTGTGTGTCAGGAGTAACCCAGGGAGCTGTGCCAGGCTGACCAGGTGAAGCCCAGAAAGGCAGCCACCATGCTGGAGTGGGGGCAGGGAACACTTCAAATTCACAGAGCTAGCTGCTGTAGAAGGAGCTCTGGTAGCATACTGCCTAAGGCACTTGACTGCTAACCAGAAGGCTGGCGGTTCAAACCCACCATCCACTCTTTGGAAGGAAGGTTGGGCAATCTACTTCCATAGTGATACTGCCTTGGAAACTCAAGGAGAGGTTGCTATGAGTGGATCTGACTCCACGGCACATAACAACAACAACAAGCTGCTGTGGAAGTGGCAGAGACAACACCCTGGTTTTTTTTGCTTATTTCTTTGTTTTTAATTAGCATGTTCCTTAGACAATAAGGGCTAAAATGGCCGACATATCTAGAAGCTTTATCATGGTTTACAAGGCTCTGTGTGATATATGGCTTCTACTTGCTTTTTGAGTCTCATCATGAACCACTCTTGTTGACTGTTATAGGTGGATTTGTGTCCCGAAAAAGATATACTCAAGCCCTAAACCCAGTATTGTAAATGTGACCCCATTTGGAAAGAGCATCTTTGCAGAGGTAGTTAGTTAACATGAGGTCATGCTAAAATAAGGTGGGCCCCAATCCAACATCACTGGTGTCCTTATAAGAAAAGGAGAGGAGACAGGGAAGATGGCCATGCGAAGATGAAGGCAGAGACTGGAGTCATGTCGCCACAGTCAGCGAATATCTGGGACCAGTAAAAGTTGGAAGAGGCAGGGCTGATCTTCCCCTGAAGCCTTGCAGGGAGTGGCCCCGCCAACATCTTGAGTTCCAACTGCTGACCTCCAGAACGGTGAGAGAATCAACTTCTCTGTGGTAATTTGTTATAGCAGCCGCAGGAAACTAATACACCTATATTCTCTTAGCTTTAATCACGGCAGCCTCCTTTTAGTTACTCAGAAACTCAGATTCCTCCCTGACTGAAGGTTTTCCAGGCCTGCTGGAATGAACACTCTAGCCCTCCCCCTCCCCTGTAGTTCCTCTTGAGCCTCATTGTCCCTGATAGATTAGGTGATTTCCCAGACTAGATTAAGGATTCAGTCAGGTAGGCAGCCCCCTGAGCATTACACAGGGTGCTAAAGCAAGGAATGGCACACTTTTTGGTAAAGGACCACATGGTAAGTATTTTCAGCTTTATGAGCCATATAGTTTCTGTCCCCACTAATTCAACTCCGCCATCATAGTGCAAAAGGAGCCATACACAATATATAAATAAATACATGTGTCTGTGTTCCAATAAAACTTTATTTACAAAAGCAGATTGTGAGTCAGATGTGGCCCGTGGACCTTTGTTTGCTGATCTTCGCTCTACAGCATCTTTGAGGTAAGGAAATACAGAGGAAGTTAATTAGTTAAGCTAATTAACTCAGCTCCCATAGTCAACCCCTACCAAATCTGGCACATGTAAATTGCTCTTAATCCCAGAAAAATAGATCACACACTTAAATGGAAATTGAAGCAAAGGTTCTTGCTGTGCTGAGTCCACCTGTGATGTGTGTTTTGTTAAAGAGATGCATGTACTAATGATCAGCAGTCATCTGAGAGTTTCAATTCCAATAATCCATGGTATGAACTGAGAACAAATGACAGTATTTTAATGTCTATCTTTTGAACCCTTTAACATGTTTCCCAAGATGCTGTCTGGCTTGCAAAATTGCAGATGGAAACTTAAGTGAGAACAAAAGCTACAGAAAAAAAAAAAAGCTAGCTTTTTCTGGCCAGAATTTTTCAGAACATTGATTCTGTTTCTGTCAGTGGAAGTGAATTCATGAGTGAAACCGCTTTGGTAGACAATTTTCATTAATTCATAATAAGTTGCTCAAAGTCTGGCTTTGTATGGGCCGAAGGATCCACGGCTCTGGCTACCTGGATAGAACCTCTTCCCTCAGCCACTGTGTGTCCTACCCAGCAATGTCACAGGCACTGTCACCATCAGTGTTTCTTTCTGGATCCCAGAAAAAAGATTTCTCACCAGTTCCCAGTACCTAGTGAAGCCTGTCAAGACACAGTCAAATGCAGTGTCTTTTATTTATTCATCAACCACTTTTCGAACACCTGCTGTGAGCAGAGCCACATGTAGATAATACACAGGCCTGCAAAGAATAAGGAGCCCTGGTGGTACAATGGTTAAGTACTTGGCTGCTTACTGAAAAGTCAGCAGTTCAAACCTGTCCAGCAGCTCTGCTGGAAACAGACCTGGCAATCTGTTCCTATGAAGATTTACAGCTTAGGAAATCCTACAGGGCAGTTCTCTGTCCTATAGGGCTTCTATGATTTGGATTCAACTTGACAGTGCACAACAACATCCTTCAAAGAGCTTCCTGATCTGGTGAGCAAGTGTTTTTGTCAGTTGTCAAGTCAACTTTGACTCATGGTGACTTTATGTATAGAAGAATGAAACACTGTCCAGTCCTATGTCATTTTCATGATATTTGAATCTACTGTTGAGTCTATTGTTCCAATGCATCTCACCAAGAGTCTTCCTTGACCTCATTGGCCCTCTGTGTCACCATGATGTATGTCCTCCCTAGCGACTGATCCCTCCTAATGATGTGTCTAAAGCAAGTGAGTCAGACAACGTTCTATCGTGACCCATAAGGTTTTTATTGGATAATTTTCA
This sequence comes from Orycteropus afer afer, assembly GCF_000298275.1. Lineage (NCBI taxonomy): Eukaryota > Metazoa > Chordata > Mammalia > Tubulidentata > Orycteropodidae > Orycteropus > Orycteropus afer. The sequence continues at coordinate 3,639,712 of NW_006921693.1, forward strand.
GAAGTAAATCACGAGGCTTTTCTTTGTAGAATGTCTTAGTAAGAAAGTGCTCCTGAAGCCTGTCCACCAAGGTGACCCTGCTAATTTTTGAAATGCCGGTTGCATAGCTACCAGCACTACAGCAACATAGAAGCCACCAAAATGTGATAAACTGACATAGATAGGTGGTGGTGGGGTGAGTAAGTAGGTAATATTTATACACAGAACACAACTCAAAGGAAGCTAAATGGCATGCAGCAAAAGAAGAAAGCACCCAAATATGAGCACCACAGCCACCTGCATCCTTGCTGTTGGCTTGTTTCTAGATTATCAGGCTGCCTGGATGTTGGCTGAGGTTAGTCTGGGACATTGCAAGACGTCAGAGATACAGAGCAATTGCTACTGGTGAATATGGATGTCAGATCAGAAGAAGGAGGCCATTATATTTTGCATGAGTTCAGAGTTCCAGAGATTTCCACAAATGCTCGTTGTGTCAGCTAGTCAGTCAAGAGTTTAAAATGCCTCATCAGCCCCTGGGTTATAGAAGGGGTGGTTTTGCTTGTACCAGAATGCATTTCTTTAATTCTTACCACTCTCCCACTTCAGGATGACCTCCAACTGTCTCACCCAAATATCTCAACTAGTTATTGCTGGAAGCCCCTGGGACTGTAAATTATATTTCTTAATCTGTTTGAAAACATAGCCTGTTTGGAGCACCCACTTATATAAATCCCTCTGATATACCTTCACATTGCATCTTACACTTCTCTTCTATAGCATTTTTCAAAATTGCAAGTAATTGATGATTTGCCTAATTATTTCTTGAGTGTCTTCCTGTAATCTAATTATATACTGCATGAGGACAAGGTCCATGCCTGTTGTACCACTTGAGGCCCCTTCTGTATACATTTGGTTAATAGACAAAGGAGTAAAACCAACTTCCATGGCCTCCTTCATCATGTGCCTCCTGGGAATGCCTACATTTGGGGTTGGATTATCACTGACTTCAACCACAAACTGGTCATGTTCCATCTAGAAAGCCTCCTCCCTGAATACATCCCCATTTACCCTCAGTGCAAGGGAAACAATGACAGGAGAAAAGAGGGTGGCTGGGAGGGAAGGCAGCTGCCCACTAGTGAGTCAGTTTATTAATATTCTGTGGAAAATAAGAAAACTATTTAATATTCTGTGGCAAAAGGGAAACCCAACACTATAACATATATCCTGCTGGACGTTTCAAGCGTTCCAGGCCCTCATTCTGCTGCTCGTGAAAAACTATGCAGGTCCTGGAGACAAGAAGCCAAGGCTGAGTTACAGTTTGCAAGGCCAACATATTTCTGAGCTCGCTCCAGGAGGCCTAATGGGAAAATTCAAATGAGGCCACCTGCTTTATTACATGTCAACAGGATCATTCCCCCTCTCCTCCCAGAATGCAATTTATTCTTCAACACTTACAGCATGAGAAATGGGATTTTTCAATGGATTTTTCCTTCAACACTCATCATCTTTACCAAGTCACCAAGCTTTTCGTTGCAAATGGATTTAGATAATTTGGGATGTGGTGTGTTGGGCTTTTTTTTTTTCCCCCTTTTCAATTTTCCTTTTCTGTTCAGGAAGAGACCTATTCTGGTGCAGTCATGCCCCATTGAACAGACCCAAACCTGGGTATAATTATTTCCTCTGAGATGAAAGCAGCCTAATATGGAAGAAGCTATTGAAATTGAGTTCTCAGAAAACCACCAACCCAAGGCAGGGGTGTTTTTGTCAATGATGCATTCTCCCAAGAGCCAGGTTATTAAGTTTTCAAGTTTCCATTTGGTATATATAGATATCATGTGAGGTCATGTGGCCATACAGGCCCAAAGGGCACAGCACAAAATCAAAGACAAAAGCTTTTACAGAATGCTCTGGAAACATTCCATAAGCGAGTAACTGGCTGATCCCTGAAGCTGCTGGCGACTTGTGTAAGACATCACTGAGGAAACCTTCCAGTAGACTCATCTGTTATCTCATGTCTGCAACCCTAAGAGCTTTTAACAGTACCCCACTTCCAAAGGGGTTTACTTCCAAAAGTACAGTTCTTTTTCAGATTTTTTTTTTTAAGAATTTCAAAACCTTTTCCCACAGGAACAATATTTTAAGTGGTTGTAACTTTTCCAGTGTTGATCAACAAAACCCATTTATCCCGTAATTGAGCTGAAGTACAAGCACGATTATAAAAATAGAAAACAATGTTGTAAAGGTGCTGTTTTCTTCTAAATGCCATAAAATATATCTAAACATAAAGCGTATACCAAAGTATATCTAAAAGTCACAATGATTTTTCAGGCCTCAGGGCTTGTTAATACACAACATTTCAAATAAGAAAAATGAGTGAGAACTTGGTTTCACATTGCCTATTAGCACTTGTAAAGACAGTGTGCGAGACACCACTGGTTGTCTTCTAGCATCCTTTCCCCCTCTTTCCCTTTAGAAATAGAAATTCATCATGTAGCTGAATACATGCCTAGCCAGAATATAAACACCTTGCTGTTGATAGTGACCCAGTAGGTCACAATATTGTTGTTGTTGTTGTTGTTAGGTGCCATCCACTTGGTCTGGCTCATAGTGACCCTATAGAGCAGAATGAAATACTGCCCCATCCTGCCCAGGCCTCCCAACCGTTGCTACGTTTGAGGCCATTGTTGCAGCCTGGGTCAATCCGTCTTGTTGACCATCTTCCTCTGTTTTGCTGACCCTCTACCAAGCATGATGTCTCCAGGGACTGGCCTCCCTCTTGATAACATGTCCAAAGTATGAGAGATAAAGTCATACTATCCTCATATCTCTGGAGCATCCTGGCCATAGACATGGTACTTCTTCTGAGATAGATTTATTTGTTCTGGCAATCGTGGTATGTTCAATACTCTCTGCCAACACTATAATCCAAAGGCACAAGTTCTTCTTTGGTCTTCCTTATTCATTGTCCAACTTTCACATGCATGTGAGGTGATGGACAATACCATGGTTTGATTAGTCACATTTTAATCCTCAAAGTGACGTCTTTTCCTTTTAACACTTTTTGCAACAGATTTTTTTGCAGAAGTCTTTGCAACAGATTTGTCCAGTGCAATATGTTGTTTGATTTCTAGACTGCTGGGTTCATGCATGTTGATTGTGGATCCAAGTAAATACAATCCTTGACAACTTCAGTCTTTCCTCTGCTTATCATGAAGTTGTTTACTGGTCCAGTGGTGAGGATTTCTGTTTTGTTTATGTTGAGGTGTAAATGCATAGTTAAGGCTGTAATCTTTGGTCTTCAACACTGAGTGCTTCAAGTCCTCTTGGCTTTCAGCAAGCAAGGTTGTATGATCTGCATATTGCAGGTTGTTAATGAGTCTTCCTCCAATTCTGATGTCACATTCTTCTTCACGTAGTGTAGGTTCTCAGATTATTTGCTTAGCATACACTGAATAAGTATGGTGAAAGGATACAACCTTGAGGCACACCTTTCCTGATTTTAAACCATGTAGTATCTATCACCTTGCTCTGTTCAAATGACTACCTCTTCATCTATGTACAGATTCTGCATAAGCACAATTAAGTGTTCTGGAATTCCCATTCTTCACAATGTTATCCATAATTCGTTATGATCCACACAGTAAAGTGTCTTTGCACAGTCAATAAAATACAGATAAACATCTTTCTGGTACTCTCTGCTTTCAGCCAAGATCCATCTGACATTAGCAATAATATCCTTAATTTCACATCCTCTTCTAAATCCAGTTTGAATCTTTGTCAGTTCCCTATGGGTGTACTGTTGCAACTGGTTTTCAATTATCTTCAAAATTTTACAAATATGTAGTATTAATGATGTTGTTTTATAATTTCTCCATTCTGTTGGATCACCTGTTTTTAGAATGGGCACAAATATAGATCTCTTCCAGTTGGTTGGCCAGGTAGCTGTCTTCCAAATTTCTTGGCATAGACACGTGAATTCCTCTAGTACTGCATCTGTTTATTGAGACCTTTCAATTTGTATTCTGTCAAGTCCTAAAGCCTTTTGTTTCGCCAATGCTTTCCATGAAACTTGGACTTCTTCCTTCAGTGCTATCAGTTCTTATTCATTTGCTCCCTCCTGAAGTGGTTGAACATTGACCAGTTCTTTTTGGTACAGTGATTTTGTGTATTCCTTCCATCGTCTTTTGATGCTTCCTGCATCATTCAATATTTTGCCCATGTTGCTGTTGTTGCTGTTATGTGCTGTTGAGTCGGACCTGACTCATAGAGACCCCTCCCCTTGGGTTTCTGAGGCGGTATCACTATGGAAGTAGATTGCCCAACCTTCCTTCTGAGGATGGCTGGTGGGTAGAATCCTTCAATATTGCAACTTGAGGCTTGAATTTTTTTCTTCAGTTCTTTCAGCTTGAGAGCTGTCAAGCTTTTTTTGTTCTTCCCTTGTGGGAATGCTTTGCATATTTCATTATTATACTGTCTTCTCGAGCTGCCCTTTGCAATCTTCTTTTCAGCTCTTTTCCTTCATCATTTCTTCTATTCACTTTAGTGACTCTACATTCAGGAACAAGTTTCAGTCTCTGCTGACGTCCATTTTGGTCTTTTCTTTCTTTCTTGTCCTTTTTTATTATCTTTTGCTTTCTTCATGCATGCAGTCCTTGATGTCATCCCACAACTTGTCTGGTCTTTGCTCACTAGTGTTCAATGCATCAAATCTATTTTTGAGATGGTCTCTAAATTCAGATGGGATATACTACAAGTCATACTTTGGCTTCATGAACTTGTTTTTAAGGAATCTTTATGGAAGCAGATTGCTACTTATTTCTCCTATGGATTGCCTGATGGGTTCAAACTGCCAATCTTTCAGTTAGCAGAGTACTTAAACAATGTGCCACCAATGTTCCTTAGCCAGAATAAGGAATATATTTCAAAGATTCCTCTACAGCTATGGCCATGTGACTAATTCTACCAACAAGGTGCATACAGAAGTGATGTTTGTGCCTTTAAAATCATGTAGCTTCCTCCTCGTACTGGCTAATACTGGGGAGCCATCATAGACCATGTAATTGATGGTGATACCCTGTGGACCACCACTCATCAGTCAGTTTGTCATACTGTGGTAGCTTGCATGTTGCTGGAAGCAAGGGCACTGATATTTCAAACGCCAACAAGGCTACCCTGGTAGACATGTTTCAGCAGAGCTTCCAAACTAAGATAGACTAGGAAAAAAGGACTGAGGAACTACTTCTAAAAATTAGCCAGTGAAAATCTTTTGGATCACAACAGAATACTGTCTGATATGGTGCTGGAAGTCACTCAAGATACACAGTAGTCCAACTCTGGACTCTAGCATACCAACAGTCATGAGGATGACACAGGACCAGGCGATGCTTTGTTCTGTTGGCCATGGGGTTGCTATGCATCAGAGTCAACTCAACAGCAACTAACAACATCACCGCTGGGGGATGATAAAGCACAAGAGAGACATCTTAGACACCCTTCCGGAGCAAGGCCTCCCTGTCAGCTCTGGACCACCTATTTAGGGACTGTTATGCCAGAAAAGAAGAAATTTCTAACCTGTTTGAGTAGCTTTTATTTTAGGTCTCTCTGTGGTAGCAGCCAAATATATATCTTAACTAATGCAGGCAGAAATGGTGATGTAGGTGGAGAATCATGTGAGGAGTCTGAAGGAGGTTTCTCAGTACTTCCAGGCTGGTGTTAGTTCAAAAACACTCTGTTCAAAATTCAAAATTTTTCTTTTCTTTGAAAATGCACTGTTCTTTGCTTCGTGAATATTTGCCTAAATAGACCATAAGGATATTCTTTCTGGACCTTCTTTTACAGGTTAAACCAAAAGTGCTGCCGACGACTCTGTCCCACGCCTCTTTCCTTCCTTCCTTCTTTTGCTGCCTGAACCCCAAGAGGTACCAGGCATTGGGTTCAGAGTATAAATAAAAGGTTCAATAAGGCACACTATTTTGTCCTCAAGGAACTCACAGATTCATAAGGGAGACAGAAAAGGAAACAAATACTAGCTGTGATAATGTGATAAGTGCTGTAATGCTATGATCATAATGCACTGATTCCCTAAACTCTGGGGGAGCACAGAATAGAAATGTCTTTTGAAATTTATCAGAAACTTTGCCTCAAAACTAGTGAAAGAAGATTTGAGGAGTCATGGTTAAAGGGTAGGAGGTTTCTTTCTCAGTTAATGACAATGTTCTAGAATTGATTGTGGTGATGGTTGTACAACTGTGAATATACTAAGAGCCACTGAATTTCATACTTAAATGGGGTAAATTGTGTGCTATGTGGCTTATACCTCTATCAAACTTTAGTGACACAGAGGCGAGATCCTGGACTTCATTGGTCAATATTTTTCATTAGCCTGACTTTTCAAGGTGAATGATGTATGCACATACACACATTTTTATATATTTAATTGGATTAAAATAAGGTTCAAATGGTTTTTATTTTAGATCTAAATTTGCTTGATGGTAAGAACCAGAGGCTCTGATACCACCCATTGTGATTCTAATTCAGGAAAAATTCAAAGAAAAAAATGCATAAATATGTATTTTCAATAGCCTCATATGCATATGAAAGCTGGAGAGAGAGTAAGGCAGACCGAAGAAGAGTTGATGCTTTTGAGTTGTGTTGGTGAAGAATACTGAAAGTACCATGGACTGCCAGAAGACCAACAAATCTGCCCTGGAGGAAGTGCAGCTGGAATGCTCCTTGGAAGTGAGAATGGCCAGACGTCAACTCACCTACTTTGGCCATGTTGTCCGAAGGGACCATTGGCTGGAGAAGGATATCACACTTGGTAAAGTGGGGGGTCAGTGAAACAGGGGAAGCCTCTCAACGAGATGGATAGACACAGTGGCTGCAATGACGGACTCAGGTACAGCAAGGATTGTGAAGCTGGCATAGGTCCAGGCCGTGTTTTGTTCTGTTATGCATAGGGTCACTGTAAGTCAGAGCCAACTCAATGGCACCTAACAACAACATTCACATATTTATATTTGTGTCAGTTTCTGGTTAAATTGTATATCTATGTCTCAGTCAGCTAGTGCTGCTATAATAGAAATACCACAAATGGGTGGCCTCAACAGATAGACATTTATTTTCTCACAGTTTAGGAGGCCACAAGTCCAAATTCACTGGCTCTTAAAAGAAGGCTCTCTTTGTCTGCTGTGGGGAAAAGTCTTTATCAGTTTTTCTAACATTCTTGTCAGCATTCCTTGAAGATCCCCACACAGCAGCTATCTCTCCCCTATTCGACTCTTGCCTCTGTGCCACATACCATACAATTTACCCATTTATATCTCAAGAGTGCTTGCCTTAAGACACACCCTACACTGATAGGACCTTTTTTAACCTAACAAAGGGAGCTCTGGTAGCATAGTGCCTAAGGCACTTGACTGCTAACCAGAAGGCTAGCAGTTCAAATCCACCAGCCACTCCTCTGAAGGAAGGTTGGGCAATCTACTTCCATAGTGATACTGTCTTGGAAACCCAAGGAGGGGTTGCTATGAGTCAGATCTGACTCAACAGCACATAACAACAACAACAACCTAGCAAAGAAAACTCTATTCCCAAATGGGATTATGTCCATGTGTATAAAGGTTAGGATTCCAATACATGTTTTTGGGGGAGCTATTCAATCCATAAAAATACATAATAAAAGGCCTTTGGAGTAGATTGTAATAAGGGGCCCACTTCTTCCCTCTTCGTCATATCCACACTCTTTGCCGTGGGATATCAGTGGACATGACATGACCTAAGTTTGAAAAGCATTTGCACACTTTTAACATTGTCATGAAAAAAGCATGTCCAGGAGAAGGATGAGCAACTACAGCCCAGTTTAGACAATCCCCAACCAGCCAACAACATGGGAGTGAAGACACTGCTTATTGCCCTATGCAATGCTTATTGCCCTGTGATTGCTATGAAACAAAATTATGGACACAGTAAACTAACGCCAGGCCCGAGTTGTTCTCATGATCACACAAGTTGGTGGACATGATTTTCTGCTTTTCTTGTCTTTCTTCCCATGCCCTTTTTTCCGCTCTTTAATACCAGCAATTAATCATTTTACTCCAAATATAACTCTGCCACCTCTACTAGCATCACAGTGTAAGATGTTATGTGTATAGTTTCTCTAAACACTGAGATTGGAGGAGCAGAGATAAACCAGAGTCTTTTCCATTGGTAGACAGAAACTTTAAGCAATTTCTGTCATTATCATATGGTTAGACTTGACCTTTTGCTGTTAGTCAACATTCACACCTCAAAGCCACTGCTGTTACAGTTGTGGACCAGAATCAATATCATTGATCTCAGGAAACAATAGAGGGCCTTTGCCCTGAGAGACAAACCCATTTTTCTCTCTCCCTGAGACCCATGCTTCATTTTCAAATTCATATGACTTGACATTCACTCAACACTGAACATGTGCTCAAGGGGAAGTGGAGGGAAGTGGTTGCTGTACCAATTTTTATTTTCTTTAATACATATCTGGGCCCCGATCCAGGATGGTCCTTCTTAAGGACTTACATAGGATTAGACAGCTTACATTGCTTTTCTGGGTCCCCCAGGACTAAGAGAAATCACAATTGTAATTATTTAATTTGATTTTTTCAATTGTCTTTTATTAGTGTGTCTGCATTCTCAATATTATGCCCCACTGTTTACTTCAGTGTTGGACACATGGAAGAGGCTCAGGAGATACTATTGCATGTCTATAGCAAATATAATTCTTTATAGAGGGAATATATTTCATAGATTCAAAATCAGATCATCTTTAAATGGTCATGATATCCAGATAATGAAGGGCAACTTTCAGTTATGTGTGTGTGTGTGTGTGTGTGTGTATCAGAGAGCAAGGAGGATGGTAGAGTTGTTGTTTTTTTTTTTCCCCCTTAATTGTGGGCTTTAGAATTAGACAAACCTGGATTTAAATCCTGATTCCATTTTTTCTAGTTATGTTCTTAGAAAATTAGTTCTGATATCTAAGCCTCTGTTTCCCCATCTGTAAAATGAAGATAATAACCACTGCACAGGATTGTTATTACTGAAATTGAAAACATTTATCTAAAACACTTAACATAAAAATTAAATAAATAAACAAAACACTTCTCATACTCCTTGTGCACAGAAATGTAATTAATAGTAACAAATTAAATGATTACTAAAGACCTTCTAGATTATTTTTGGTGTTTTGTAAAATAAATAGAACAGGGCTATACCCATGACCAAATGTAGGTTTGGCAGATGATATTTCTATACACATTTGTATGTGCTGCTAAAATATCCATGTATAGAGTAGAGCTGATGTGACAAAGTCATGAAAACTTCTTAGCTGTAATCAAATACCTTGAAGTAATGAGCCCCTGAGCCTGGAGGCTCAGGAACATAGTTGCATGGGACATCAACATCAATGGGAATGACATAGTCCACAAAAACAATGTTCTACATCTTACTTTGGTGAGTAGTGACTGGGATCTTAAGAAAGGCCATTTAGTTAGGCCAACTAACTGCTGGTCTAAGAGTAAAGATAATCAAACACTCATAGAAATAATTAGTCCAGGGGACTGGTGGACCACATGAACCTAAGCCTCCATGACCCTGAGACCAAAAGAACTACATGATGCCCAGCTGCCCCTGGGAAACACTCTGAAAGGGATCACAATAGGAGATCCTGGGTAGAATGAGAGAAAAATATGGCACAAAACCAAAAACCATAAAAATGCCCAGGCTTACTTGTCTGAAACCCCCAAGACTATGGCCTTTAGTCACCCTTCAAGCCTAGAACTGAACTCACCCCCACAGTTCAACTTGCAGCCAAACAATAGGCAGGCTTGTGTGGGGGGATGAACAAAAACACCAGGCAGGCATATATGCCTTAGAACAACCAACCATACGCTATCAAAAGGGCAGCATTTGCCCAGGGATAAACTCAGAAGGCAGGACTGGATAGAAACAAAGGAAGTATAGTTTCTCTAAACACTGAGAAAGAGAAATGATAACCACAGGGAGGAAGTGGGAATAGTGCTGTTACATTATGGGGATTGCATTCAATATCACAAGACAAAATGTGTATGAACAGTTGAAAACCAATTTGCTTTGTGAAACTTCACTCAAATCACAATAAAAAGATTAAAAGAAAAACAGAAATAGAAATAACAAGACAATTTTAAAGGAAGAAATAGTGTATCAGTTCGGATATATTATTCCAGTTGGGCTTTGGAGACTTACATTTGATGAATTAGTAGTCATCCTGATCACATACCTATGGAAGTAGTATATGTGTGACTAAATCAGAAGTCCCCAGGCTCCACCCCTACAGGAGCAATAGGAATTGGATCAGTAGCTCAAGTGTCCCTGGGGAACAAGGAAGTGGGGAAGGAGTTGGTCCTCTTGGTATTACGGCCATTCTCCTCCCAGGGTGCTCTTCACATTGAATGAACAGCTTGTTAGTGTAAGGCACTATGCTACATGAGCTCTTACTATGTTATATTGGAACAACAACTACTTAACATGATTATGATTCCTCAACTAAACTCAAAGTACTTGTGAACTTATATCAGAACTTGTCATTGTAGTTCCTTAGAATGAAGTTAGTACAGTTCCTTGCATATAGCAGATACTTAATAAGTATTTATTGATGGAATGAATGAATGCCCTTTACAATAGCCTGACAAAAGTCATGGAGGTCAGCAGGGGAAGGAGAGTCAGGAATAGGGGGAGGACATGGAATGTGTGGCAAATTGCCTCCATGAACACAAGTGGATAGTGTCAGGCTACCAATCCTGAATATTTAGATCTAATTTCCATAGAATAATCCTGATCAAAAAGAGGAAAATGTAGAACATAATTTCAAATTCTCATGGATTTTAGATTTTCTGGAACCATGGAGGGGGATGAACCCCTGACACTATTGCCCTGAGATAACTTTTAAACCTAAAACAAAAAATATCCCCCTGAAGTCATCTTAAAACTGAACAATAATTTAGCTTGACTGGTAAAATGAAAAAAATAGTAAAAGGTCTGCCTTGAGCATTACTCTCTTTTAAGAACTATCTACATGGGATCCAACTGACAACAGCAACTCAGAAGATTAGATAGACACCTTAGGGGACAATGAGCTTATATTAATGAGGGAAGAACAACTCAGAAAAAGATGGTGAGAGTGGTTGTACAGCTCGAAGACTGTAGTGACTGTCACTGAATTATACATGGGGAAATTGTTGAATTGGTGGTATAGGCTTTGCTGTGTATGTTCTCAACAACAAAATAAGCAAAATTTAGAGAAAAAATTACAAACTGTACAAAATTGAACCAACTACAAAATTGTAGAAATTTTACATCTTCCCTTTCTCTCTCTGAGCTTTTATTTCCATTCCACTTCCCCCATAGAGTGTTATATGAGTTTGATACACTGATAGGCTTGAGAGTCTTTCCTTGATCTCTTACAATACTTCAATCTATAATATGTGTGAATGTGTATTTAAATTTTTCTTAATTTCCAATGATCATAATGCCTAAGTATTAATTTATTATCTTCTGGATTGAATTATTATAATACCCACTGGTATTATCAAAATAGCATAATTTTATGAATTTTTAAAAATAAATAATAATTATTGAAAAAAACAGTCATGGAGATGAATAGTGTCCTTCCAAGGTGTAACAATAGCCTTCAACAATGAAAAAATAGCCTCACGCTATTTGGATATGTTATCAGGAGGAAGCAGTCCCTGGAGAAGGACATCATGGTTGGAAGAGGGCCAGCAAAAAGAGGAAGACCTTCAACAAGATGGATTGACGCTGTAGCTGCAAGCACAGGCTCAAGCATATGGCACAGGACGGAGCAGTGCTTTGTACTGTTGTACACAGTGTCACTACGGGTAGGAACCAACTCAACAGCCCTAACAACAACATGGTGTTCTCAGTCTCATCTGTGTAATCAAAATGGAAGCTGGCCGCACCCCTAGGGAAACTCCCTTTCAAAGGATTGGCTGCTCAAAACATATACATCTGAGCCCATTGTGGGAACAAGCCACATCACAATTGCTTAAACCACACGGAACTGTGGTCCAGCTAAGTTGACACACAGCTCCAACTATCACAGTTACTGTTGTTCATATATAAGGATGTTGGTTTCCTGTCCTCTGGGGAAAATGCCCTTTCAGCATCAATCAGTCATTGTTGTTGTTAGTTGCCTTTGAGTCACCTCTGACTCATGGCACCAGTATATTTAACAGAACACAGTGTTGCCTGGTCATATGCCATATTAGTGATCATTGGTAGGTTTGAGTCCAGTGTTGTGACTGTTGTGTCAACCCATCACATTGAGGGTTTCTCTCCTTTTTGTTGACCCTCCTCTACTTTACCAACCATGATATCTTTTTTTAGCAATTTTTCCTTTCTAATGATGGGCACTTGACTGCTAACCAGAAGGCTGGTGGTTCAAATCCACTGGTCACTCTTCGGAAGGAAGGTTGGGCAATCTACTTCTGTAGTGATACTGCCTCAGAAACCCAAGGAGGGGTTGCTGTGAGATGGGTCCGACTCGACAGCACATAGCAACAACAACAACAACGATGTGTCCAAAGTAAGCAAGTCGAAGTCTTGCCATCTTTACTTCCAAGGAACATTCTGGTTGTGTTTCTTTCTAAGATGGGTTTGTTTGTTCTTTTGGCAGTCGACGGTATATTCCATATCCTTTACCAACACCACAGTTCAAATGCATTGATTCTTCTGTCTTCCTTTTGCATTACCCAAATTCTCCATGCATATAAGACAACTGAAAAGACCATGGCTTGGGTCCTGATTTGGCAATCCAATGTATGGGTCAATCAGTGACTTTTTATTATGTCAAGCATGGAAATTCTGAGCCCTTCCAGCCTGAGTTCTAAGACCATTAAGTAATCATAAGGTAAATAAGGGTTAGGCAGAGGAAGCTCAGCAAGCTATAAATAGCTTCGGCTTGATCTGTGCAAGCCCTAGGTCAGTGAGCCACAGACATGTACATTCTGTATTACTTGAGAGGAAAGGGTGATGGGCAGGGGATGTTCAATTTCTAAAGACCCCAGTTCTGCTCCTCTGATAACTGCTTCGCCATAGACCCTACAGGGTGGATGTGCCCTGCAAACTGAATGTCCTGGTCTGGTGGAGAAGCATCTAAGCAAAGTCTCTTTTCTGAAGGATATTGACTGGTAGGGGAGGAAATACAGAAGGAAGAGAAATAGGGGGAAAGGAATAAAACAAGAGAAAATCTGAAGGGAGAATGAAAAAGTGAGTCCGGGAGTATTTAGCTAGTCAGGCAATATACATTTGCTGAGACCAGACCATCACTGGGAGTATTATATCTTATTTTTATCCCCAACTTACTCATGAAACACTCCTTCCCCCAAGAATGCAAAGCATTTCTCCTAAACCTCACCTAATCTTTGAGCAATGTAGTGAGATGAGATAAATGTTTCATATTTTACAAAGGCAAAGAAGCTAAAGATGATGTGTATGAATCCAGAGTAATTCAAAATCAGAAGTTTTGGAGCTGGGATGGATTTTCAGTAATCTCCTGGTTCAAACTTTGCCCTTAGATAGCTAGTGCTTACCTGTCCCCATTTTACAGGTGACACATCCAGTACTAGCCCTGTGCTTGCATTAAAAGGATGTGGAAAGGGACACATAGTCCTTGCAAAACTCTGCCATGACCTCACCCAAATGCCCCAGTGATTTCCAGACTCATTGGAAATTATTCTAAAAGTGTGTGACATGATCACCATGTGCCAGGTTCTGTTCCAACTCCTTTAATCCTGATATTAACCCCATAATATAGTATCATCATTATCTCCATTTTGCTGGTGAAGAAGCACAGAGAGGTTAAGTAACTTGCTGGAGATTGCACAGCTCAAAGTGGCTAAGTCCATACTATGAACCCAAACACTCCACTGCCCAAACCTGGGCTCTTAATCTCTGTGCTACAGAGCCTATCAATTTAATATTCTATTTATCGAGCCTTTTTTTTTTTTCAGGGAAGAAACTACCTTTGAGAGTATCTTTTATTTTCTCTCTAAAAAAACTGTCTTCAGACTGGCCCGATAGTCCCATTACAGTATGAACACCTCAGAGGCGTGTGAAAATCAAGGACCAAAAAAAGATTACATGCAGTGCCAGGTCAGGCATGCCACTATGTTCTCATGAGTATGGAAGCTGAGAGAGACAAAAAAACAAAAGGCACAGTCACTACCGAGGAGAGAGACGGATGAAGCATTGAGAATCATCCTGCCCTGGTTCCCATTGTCTACTCAGTAGCCATTTCCCCACCTACTTGTAAGCTATAATTTTCACTCACCAAGCAGGAGTGTTTATTCTTCTCACTTACCTAAAAGGCAAAAAAATACATCATTTCTTAAGAAGCCACCTAGCCCATCTGAGGCTTATACCATCCCAGAGTAACTCACCCAAGAGGGTCCCTGCCCTCTGCATGTGCCAGATGAAAGCACCTTTCCCAGAAGGCTTGTCTTTCCCAGTAGATTGGCAGGTTGTTGAAGTCCAGGAGAACATCTACTCCCTCGCAGGTCTGTGTCCGCAGGACACAGCGTGGTGCCTTTGCAATAGAATACTCATGATAAATAATTGGTGAATGTACAATCCACTTCTGGACAGTGTTTCTTAACTGTAGGGTGATTGAGTCTCTGTCATGGTTGATTTGTGTGCCCAGAAAAGACATATTCAAGTCCAAACCCCAGTCTCTGTGAATATAACCTTATTTGGAAATAGAGCCTTTGCAGATATAATTAGTTAACATGAGGTCACACTGGAGTAGAGTGAGCCCTGAGCCAATACGACTGGTGTCTTTATACAAAAGGGACAAGGGACATAGACATACAGACAGACACAAAGATGGTGGTGTGATGAGGGAAGCAGAGATGGGAGTAATGCCTCTGGAAGCCAAGTAATACCTGGGACCACCAGAAGCCGAAAGAGGAAAGGAAGGACCCTCCCCCAGAGCCTTCAGAGGGAGCATGGCCCTACTGACACCTGCTTCTCAGACTAATAGCCTCCAGAACTGTGACAGAATAAATTTCTGTTGTTTTAAGCACCCATTTGTGGAATTTTGTTATAGCAGCCCTAGGGAACTAATGCAGCCTCCTCTCCCCAGGGAACTCTTGGCAGTGTCTGGAGACTTTTTGGTTGTCACACCTGGAGGGAGAGGGTTATTACTGCCACCTAGCGTGTAGAAGCCAGAGATGGTTGTAAACATCCTACAACACACAGAGGCCCCCACAACAACAAAATTATTTGGCCCAAAATGTCAATAGTGAGAAACCCTATTCTAACACAGTGTTTTCCTTTTACAAATGAAATATTTATATATGAAAACTGAAGGGGTGAAATGTCTTGCCCACTCTTGCCTGTCAGAATAGTGGCAGAGTCAGCCCTGGGACCAAGGTCTCCTGATGACCAGCCCAGTGCCCTTTCCTCACAGGGCACTGCTAACTACTCCAGAAAGTAGAGCAGGTCTCTCATGTACTTCCTGGGGCCAAGTGGCCTCAAGGTAAAAGAGAATCTTAGATTACAGCATGATCTCCTACAGTCTGTTTGTACTGAGTGGGAAGCCCTGCACAGCTTGGTATATATAAAATAAGGCAGGTATTGTATACACACACATCTTCCTTTATTTTTCTTTCATTTTGCATGGCTCAGTGAGACACTGCTTCCTATCATTCATTTCTCTAAAGATGGGATTAATGTCTGCTTAAAAGCCTTTAGATGCCTTCTCTCTCTTTCTCTCTTTTCTTAAGAAAGCATCTGAAACAAATATGGGAAAAATCTGCTAACTCTGAGTAGTAGGTGAATTATTATTTTTTGCTTAAATACAAGGGTAGAGCCTGGCTTGAGCACCGTTTGAAGCAGCTGCCAGTCCCCCAAGACATGTCATTTTGCTGGCTGTTTGCAAGGCCCAGGAGGCCAGTTGGAATAGAAGGAGAAGCAAAATCACTGGGTCCAGACAGTCCTACCATTTGCTTGGGCAAGTTAATTAATCAACTTCTGTGAGACTGAATTGTGTTACCAAAATGGAACAATTTTTAAAGGAAATAACTATGGGGCTGTTAATGAAGAGATGAATTAAGTTCCTCCTGCAAAGAGTGAGCACAGCGTTGGTCAGGATGATAGACAGCTGCCTTCTACTGTCGACAGAGCTTTTACTGTCTCCTTTTTATCTTTCACAAGGAGGCTGAAAATACCAGGGCAAGAATTCACAGGCAAAATCTATTCCTCCTCCTCCTCCTCCTCCCCACTCAACTGTAGTTACTCAAAAATCCTTCAGAAGTGACAACATTTTAAATAGCTTTGCTTTGAAAGTCAACTTGGTGACTTGGTTCTGTTATCACCTCCACAGATGCCAAAGAGCACTAATTACCTGGTGTGTGTTGGTCATTGTGCTGTGCGCTGTACTAGGCACTGGGGATATGGGGGACAGGTGCAGACAAGAGTGGCTCGGATCCATGCCCTGCACTCGAGAAGCCTATGATTTAGTGAGGAGAGGTGACAAGAGCAGCCATAACCTTGCAACGGCATGGAGAGAGAGGAACCTGCTATGAGAGAGGTCAAGGGCACCCACAGCCCTACCACAGTGTAGAGAGAGAGAGAGAACTTGCTGCCCAAGAGGTCAAGGGCATAGCCCAACAATGGCATAGGAAGAAAGAACCTGCTGTGAGGGAGGTCAAGGGCACCCACAACCTTACAATGGTGTATAGAGAGAACCCACTGTGAGAAATGTCAAGGGCACCCACAGCCCTACCATAGTATATAGAGAGAGGAACTTGCTGTGAGAGAGGTCAGGGGTACCCACAGCCCTACAACGGCATTGACAGAGGGACCTGCTGTGGGAGAGTTCAAGGGCACATACAGCCCTACAGTGGCATAGAGAGAAGGACCTGCTGTGAGAGAGCTCAAGGGCACCCTCAGCCCTACAACAGCATACAGAGAGGGACCTGCTGTGGGAGAGGTCAAGGGCACCCGCAGCCCTACCACAGTGTAGAGAGAGAGAGAGAGAGAGAGAACCTGCTGCCTAAGGGGTCAAGGGCATGGCCCAACAATGGCATAGAAAGAAAGAACCTGCTGTGAGGGAGGTCAAGGGCACCTACAACCTTACGGTGGTGTATAGAGAGAACCCGCTGTGAGAAATGTCAAGGGCACCCACAGCCCTACCATAGTATATAGAGAGAGGAACTTGCTGTGAGAGAGGTCAGGGGCACCCATAGCCCCACAACAGCATAGAGAGAAGAACCTGCTGTGAGAGAGGTCAAGGCCACCTGCAGCCAAAGAATGGCATACAGAGAGAGAACCTGCTGTGAGAGAGGTCAAGGTATTCACTGTTTAGCTTCAAATGACATAGAAACCACTTCTGTCTGGGCACCAGGGAGAGGCTTCATGGAAGTGGTGACATCAGAGGTGACCCTTCAAGGAGGCATAGGATTCAGGCAGAGCTGTCAGGGAGAGCACATTCTAGGAGGGAGAGAACATCCTGGTTACTGAGGGCAGACCATCAGCAGGTAAAAAGAATGGTTTCCAGGAGGGCAGACCCTGCAAAGGGTGCTAATGTAAGCTGAAAAAATAAATTAGAGACTGGTTTGAAAATGAAAATATGCCTTGTTTTCTGTATTCCATATTATTTTGTTTATTCCATAGGCTAATGAGAGCTACGAAAGTTTTGGAGCAGAATGGGATAGAAGCCAAGATGTGCTTTCAAGAAGGTTATTCTGCAGCACTGAGAGAATAGATGTGTTGATTAGAGAGGAGAAAAATAAAAACCCACTGCCGCAAAACCCATCAAGTCAATTCTCAACTCATAACGACACTATAGAGCTCTGGTGGCACAGTGTTTAAAGCATTTGGTTGCTAATCAAAAGGTTGGCAATTCAAACCCACCAGCCACTCTGCATGAGAAAGATGAGGCAATCTGCTTCTATAACGATTTACAGCCTTGGAAACCCTATATGTTCTATCCTCTCCTATAGGGTTGCCAAGAGTCACTATTGTGGGACAGGGGAGCAGGTAAAGAATATAAAGACAACATAAAGTTCTTAAACTGGGACTTGTTTGTTTATTCCTTGCTTTGAATTGGAATCATTAATATGCTATTTGGAAGGGGACTTAGAAGTCATCTTGTGCAACTTGGCATCCAGTGAAGGAATTACTGGGGTGACTCACTCTGCCTGAACACCTCCACTGATGCAGAAGTCACTGGAGTGACCCACAGTATCAGTGAACAGTCAGCTTGCCAGGTCCAGGAGGCAGATGGGCATACAGGAAAAGGTCACGGTGTCTGGTCTGGTCAGACCTGAGTTCAAGTCCAGCTCTGCCCCCATGAGCAGAGCAACATGGTGGGGTGAGGGGAGCAGGCTACTCTCTGAGTCTTGGTCTCTTTGTATATAAAATAGGAATGTGATCCCTAGTGTCCAGGGTTGTAATGATGTAAAATGAGATATCTTACCCACTGAGGCCAAGCAAAATAGACACATACCCTTCTTCTTGGTCTGAGCTAAAATCTACTTCTTTACAGATGAATGGGTAAACAAAATGCCATACATGCATACAATGGAATCTTCTGCAGCCATAAAAAATGACTGAAGTTCTGATATACACTACAATGTGGATGTATCTTGAAAACATTATGCTGCGTGGAAGCCATCAGACACAAAAGATCGCATATTGTGTGATTCCATTTCTGTGAAATATCCACACAAAAATATCCATAGAGACAGAAAGCAGATTGGTGGTTTCCGGGGACGGGGTGGTGGAGGGGCTGGGACACAGAATGAGAAGTGACTGCTTCCAGGGTACAGTTTTCTCTTGGGGAAATGAAAACATTTTAGAACTTGACAGAGGTGGTGGCTGCACAACACTGTGGATGTAATAAATGCCACCAACCTACGTACTTTAAAATGGGTAATTTCACGTTATGTGAATTTTACCTCAACTAAAAAATAAAACTGTTTCCCTGTTTCACCTATCCACAGGATCTAATTGAACTTTCTAGAAGCACATAGAACATGTTGCTCCCAATTTCCAAAGACATATATTAGAAGATAAAGACCATGTTCCCACAAGTCTTCTATGCCTTAAGCTAAACCCACCTTCCGTAGATAACATATTCTCCACAGCATATATCTTGGTATTCCTAGTATATGCACTGTGGTGATGTCTGAGCTCTGGGTCTTTAATATAAAACCTCATTTCTACATCCGGTGAGGGCTGGAAGTAGGCTTTCTCAAAAGTCGTTCTGATTCTTACACTTCTGATGAGGAAGTTTGCTTGGCTGAGAGGGAGAGAGCGGGACAGGCTGGTGATCTCTGCAGAGACTACCTGACCCCTTTTGATTCCCTCCAGGTGCTGGTCTGACAACTTCTCAAAAGTAGTATAGGACAAGACACTGGGAACAAAATTGAGAACCACTGGTGTAAGACACATGGTTCAGTGTTCATCTGACTACCCAAAATAAACAAGACAGACTAACACGACTAAAAATCTCCAACACTTCATGTTGAAGAGGGACGGAGAGCTCCTGCAAAGGCATAAAACAGCCTGGGGCTTTCAGAGGAGCCCTGGAGCTCGGCTGCTAGTCGAAATGTCAACAGTTCAACCCACCAGCCGCTCTGTGGGAGAAAGATGAGAGACAGTCTGCTTCTGTAAAGATTTACAGCCTTGGAAACCCATGGGGAAGTTCTACTCTGTCCTTTAGGGTTGCTATGAGTCGGAATTGACTCAACGGCAGTGAGTTTGGGGGATTTTCAGTACAAGGAGGCTTGGCTTCAGTTTCCCAATACATGGAGGAGGGAAGAAATAAAGCCGAGGGAAGAGACCCTCCAGTGCAGAGAACCAGCTGCTCTGACACTAGGGAACTAGAGCATCTCTTTCAAAAGGCCTGTGGCCCACAGCAAATGTGCTTAGCATCACGTATGCATCACTTTCTATAGACCAAGCTCTAGATTAGGTCTTGGGATAACAAGATCATTAACACAGCATGATTGTTCTCAACAGTCTGGAAGTCTGTCTGGAGACAGCAAGATGAAACAAGATCATGGCAATATGATGAGCTGGATGAAAGAAGGATCATCAAAACCAGTGCTTGTACTTCATATCTAAGGTGGAGAGTGGGCATAGAGAAGAAAAGATAGGTACAAGGTATACCAAAGAAAACTAAACTCACTGCTGTCGAATCAGATCCAACTCATAGCAACCCCTCCTTGGGTTTCTGAGGCAGTGTCACTATGGAAGTAGATTGCCCAACCTTCCTTCCGAGGAGTGGCTGGTGGGTTTGAACTTCCAGCTGTCTGGTTAGCAGTCAAATGCCTTAGGCACTACGCCACCAGAGCTCCCAAGGTATATAAGCAAAGCTAAGTTTAATGCTGTGTCCTCAGTGCTAGGATGGAGATTTATTCAATGTGCCATTGGCAAAGTAGGAAGTAGAGTTAGGGAAGCCTTCCTAGAGTAGATGGTGTAAAAACTAAAATCTCGCAAGGATTTTACTTGTTTGAAAGAAAAACCCATTTAATAAATAAATAAATAAACCATTGCCATCAAGTTAATTCTGACTCATGATGACTCTGTGTGCGTCAGTGTAGAACTGTACTCCATAAAGTTTCCTCTTCCTTTTTTTAAAAAAAATTTTATTTATCTTGTTGTTGTAATTGAGAATATACATAGCAACACATACACCAATTCAATCATTTCTACATGTACCAGTTAGTGACACTGATTATGTTCTTTAAGTTGTGCAATCAGTCTCATCCTCCTTTCCTGAGCTGTTCCTCCCTCATTAACATAAGTTCACTGCCACCTAAAGTTTCCATTAATCTTTCAATTTGCTTTTGTCAATTTGATCCCATACAGATCATTTTAAAAAGCATATAAAGCTCAAGGCAGATCTTTTTCACTAGTTATGGTAAACTATTGCTCAGATTTAAGACGACTTCGGGGGATATATTTGGTTGGAGGCTTAAAGATCATCTCAGGGCAATAGTTTCATCTCCCTGGGTCCAGAAAATCCCAAGTCTATGAGAATTTGAAATTCTGCTCTGCATTTCCCCCCTTCGCATCAGGATTCTTCATGGCATCTTTAATCAAAATGTTCAATAATTATAGCCAGGTGTCATCCAGTTCTTCTGGTCTCGTGGTAAAGGAGGTAGTTGTTCATGGAGGCAATTAGCTACATATTGCATATCCTCCTCCTATTCCTGACTCTCCTACCTTGGTTGCCAAGTGAATAGAGACCAATTGTTGTGCTTTGCATGGCCATTTACAAACTTTTAAGACCCCAGGAGGTATGCATGAAGTAGGAGATAGAACAGAATCACTAAAACATTATTAGGCCAATTAACTGGGATGCTGCATGAATGACATGTATGACAGTTGTTATATGTCAGCTTGGCTGGGCTGTGATTCTCAGTTGTTTGGCAGACACTGGACTGATTGCTCTTCTGTAATGTAGTATAATATAATCATCCTCCATTTTGCAATCTGATGTAAGCAGCCAATCAGCTGAAAGCCACTCAATTTCCTTTGGGGTGTGACCTGCATCCAGCACATACAGATGTTCTGGAAAAGTTCACTCTTTCTCTGGATCCTACATTTGACTAATCATTCTCTGACCTCTACTTCTTGGGACACCAGCCTGCCATCTGACCTGAAGATACTGAGATTCACCACCTCCTGCAACCCCGTGAGCCTGCCATCTGACCAGTCAACTTTAGGTTCATCAGCCCCTGTAACCAAGTGAGTCAGAAGAATCCTCCAGCCTAAAGTCTGACCCATGGATTTGGAACATGCCAGCCTCCAGCTATTTCCTGGAAATCTCTCTCTCTCTCTCTTTATATATATATATATTTCATTATTTTTGCTCCTCTAGAGAACCCAGCCTAAGACACCGTGACCCAACACAGGATTTTCAATTGCTTATTTTCTAGAAGTAAATCACTAGGCCTTTCTAGGGCCCTCTGGGTAGAGTTGAACCTCCAACCTTTGTGTTAGTAGCCAAGCATGCTGACCATTTATACCACCCAGGGATTCTGGTTGAAAGAAAGTGAAGAGAATTCCAAACCAAGAGAATAGCATGTGTAAAGGCTCATTGGAATGAACCCTCAATAATTATCTAGGAAAAGGGCCAAATGTAGGGGTCCTGAGAGGCTTTAAAACCTGTAAAGCATCTGGAGCCAGAAAGGGGCTTTTAAGCATGGGGATTACAGTGAGAATCTGCTGGTAGCAGTGTGGAGAATGAGCTGGAAGAGAGACACCAAAGACAGGAAGAGTAGTTCGAAGGCTGTGGCCTAAGCCCAGACCAGAGACAATGAACCCCTGGGTGAGGGCCGTGGCTTCAGGAATGGAGAAGAGGGAGTGGACCAAGAACTAAACTGAGATTTATCGTATCCTTGGGTCAACAGTGTTTGCTCATAATTGGGACACAACAGTTAAAGATGGGTCTTGATCTCCCTGGGAACAAACACAGGAGAACCACCATGAAGAAAAGCGGTCTTACATAGGCATTCTTGCTCTGCAAAGATGCCAGAGGAAAATTGGTACTTCATTTCCAAAAGTATTTATTAGGCACTTCACACATCCCCTATGTTACTTTCCAAGAACTTTATGATTTTAGCTTTAACAAGTATACACTTTTAAGTGAAAGAAGTACAAAATATGGTTTATATAGTACCAACCCTTTATGTAAGCAAGAAGGGGATATGAGATGTGCATGTATCTGCTCCTCTATGCAGAAGAAATGCAGGCAAGGTAAACTAGAAACACAGAGATTAATGACTTACAGGGATGCGTGGGAGCCTGATGGAAGAATGGGGGAATGGGAAAGGGGAAGTGACCCTTCTATGCACTGACCTTTGATTTATCTCTGACTCTAAGGGAGCTCTGGTGGCATAGTGCCTAAGGCATTTGACTGCTAAACAGAAGGCTGGTGGTTCAAACCCACCAGTCAGTTCTTGGAAGGAAGATTGGGCAATCTACTTCCATAGTGATACCACCTCAGAAACCCAAGGAGGGGTCGCAATGAGTCAGAACCGACTCGACGGCAGTATGTATCACATACTCACAAAGTAAATACATAATTGAACTCAATCAGAACATGTGTGTGTGTGAGGGAGGGGGCTAAATGGAATTCAAATAGTGATAAAAGAAAAAAATGAACCTAACCATATTACAAAGGGATAATATAACCACACTGGGGGAAGTGAGGAAGAAAAGAACTAATATCAGTAACCCTGGGAAACATTTTGACCGTATACAGAAGGCTGATGATGAAGGATGCCATACATAGATATTGTACTCTAGTTAGAGCTTGTTTTTCACACAGTGGTATGGGTTAGAATTCTGAAACTGTTTTCTGTGTATTCTGGGGGTGAGTAAACAAGTGACTATATGGTGGATAATGAACCCCAGATGTCTCACTGTGAGAAGAAAAAAACTCACCACCATGCAGTCCATTCTGACTCATCGTGACCATTTAGGACAGAATGGAACTGCCCTATGGGGTTTCCAAGGCTGTAAATCTTTATGGAAGCAGACTGCCTCATCTTTTGGTGGCTGTTGGCTAGGAACCGAATGCTTTAATCACTAAGCCACCAGAGGTCCTGTGAGAGAAAGGAATTACAAGTAAGAAAAGGGGGAAGGCTAGAATGAGCCTTGAGATGTTGGGTTGGAATCAGAGGTATCAATTTCAACTTGTAGTTATAGATACACCTATAACTCACTTAATGATCTCATTATATGACATTTCCCATTTACGACAATAGTAAAAAAATCTACTACCTGACTATTTTGCACATTAATGAGGCATGGCTGGCAATAACCAGTGTTGAAGTCCCTATGAGGTCCCTGAAGGGGGTCTCCATATGCACGTGGAAAGGAAGCATGTATTACACAGTATTTCAACACTCAAGAGGGAAGGGGTTGTGGTCTCTCGGAATCCCAGGTGGAGCGGAGGAGGGGCTGGTGTGGGGCTGGCAGGGGCAGGATACTGCACAGTGGATCCTAGGTGCCCACAGTGGGCCAAGGCCAGGGCAGCCCCAGCAGCATCCTGAAGGTGGTCTGTCTTCAGGGCCAGGGAGGAAGTGGAACCCTGGGGATTGGCCCCAGCTCTCAGTCCTTGGTGGGCAGGGATGGAGTCAGCAGGTGAGTGGCCAGTGGCAGCTGCAATTTAAAGTCAAGGGCAAAGGCTGGACCTGGCCTCAGAAGCAGCTCAGGATTGTTAATCTCATAGGTACATGGGGGTCAGAGAAGGACAGGGCTCCCCAGGGATGCTTAAGTGAGGGGCCAATGGGGAGATCTAGTGGGCAACGTGTCCCCACTCCCCATGCACCCAAGTTCTCCTACCCCTGACAAAGCCACCAAGGGCATTTTGGAGTCATTGAGTTGGGGCCACCCATCCTGAAAATACAGGGCCAAGAGAGGGAGGTGACCCCAAGGACGGGGAGGGTGGAGGCACTTCAGTCACTCTGGCTCTGGGAGACTGGAGGCCTGCCCCTGCAGGTGGCAGTAGAGCCAAACTTTCCTGAAGCAGGGGGACGGGGAGGGAGAGGGGCAGGTGATTTCAGCAGGGGTCTGACTGGACATTCACAGAACAGGTGAAGGAGTGTGGTGATGTGATCATCCTCCATTTTCACATAACTCTGAGTTTCGTATAATGACCTGGTCTTTGGAACCTAACCATGTCCATAAGTGAAGAGTGGCTATATAAATAACAACACGGATATAGCTATGGATGTTGTTGCTAGGTGCCATCAAGTTGACTGGGCCAGAAAAAGGATGCATGGAAGTCCTATACATAATAGAACAAAATGTTGCCCAGTCCTGCACCATTCTCATAATACTAGGTATGTGTGAGCCCATTTTTGCAGCCACTGTGTCAATCAATCTCATTATGTGTCTATCTATATATTTACACACATGCACACACACATGTGCATGCATACAGATAAACAGAGAAATAAATGTGTGTGTCATGAATAAGTCAATATGCACATATTCCATAGCTCTCTCTGCTGAGAAGTCTTAGAAGCAAAAACACCCCAGTAGCATACCCAGTACTCATATCTTGGTTTCTAAATACCATTCTTTGATAAAAGGGTCACTAGGGATCCTTGGAGAAGTGGCTGATTGCAAGGCAGAAGCAGGGAAAATATGAGACTGGGATATTTTGTGATGCCAGAAAATAAGGAAAACTCACTGCCATTGAGTTGGTTCCAACCCATAGCGACCCCCTTTGGGTTTCTGAGGTGGTAAATCTCTACGGAAGGAGATTGTCTAGTCTTCCTTCTGTGGAGTGGCTGGTGGGTTTGAACCACCAACCTTCTGGTTAGCAGTCAAATGCTTTAGGCACTACACCACCAGAATGCCTTAGAAAATAAAGAAGTGCTCAAAAAATGATGGTGGCATGTCAAAAGGACACAGGGAACTAACTTGAATAAGCTGTCACTGTCCCAATTCTGGGACAATTTAAGCAATGAAATAAGTAATGCTAATAATGGATTATAATCTATAGACTAAAATAAGTATCCATGAGTCCATGTTAATATAAATAAATGATTACATAATAAGCAAATGGGAAGAAAGGGACAGCTGCTCCTTGTAGCAGAATTCCAATTAATAACCATGAAAGAAATGATGAAAGTAAAAAAAAAAGAAAAAGAAAAGCTACCATTAGTAAATGCCACAGTCATCACTGCTGCAGGAAGACTCTCTGATAGATGCTAAAATTAATGAACAAAAGTGTGTTGAAACAGAATGTTCGCAAAGTCTCAAAGTATCTCTCCACAAGATACTTATTAATTACAAAGGAAACAATAATTATTTATAGTAAAGAAAGCTGGCAGACAGCACCTTGACCAAGAGATCACAATTATTAATAATGAGACAAACTGATTTCATGTACATCCTACATGTACATGACGCACAGAGAGGGACATCACACCACTTCCTGTGGCATTCTTCCCAGCAAGCACTACGTCATGTAGTCAAATAAAACATCAGACAAACCCAAACTGAGGGACATTCCACAAATAACTATTGGCCAGTACCCTTCCAAGTGCCAAGATCATGAAGGAAACAGAAAGACTGAGGAAGTGTTACCGTTTAGAAAGAACAAGGAGACATGACAACTAAATTCACTGCTGTATTTGTAAAATTCAAGTAAGGTCTGTAGACCAGTTAATAATATTGCATCGATGTTAATTTTCTGATTTCAATCATTTTACTATGCAAGATGTCAACATTAGGGGAATTTGGATGAAGGGTATATGGAAATTTTGTGCTATGTTTCAAGTTTTCTATAGATCTAAAATTATTTCAAGATAAGTAATTAAATACATGCATCCCTATACATACATATGTACATACGCAAGTGAACTCCTGAAATGGGTTGCAAGGTACTAAGTCCATCAGACTTAACTACTCAAACTGTAGCTCTCTATTATGCATATTGTCAGCATGACTGACATGTCTTTAACTGGAAGGTGAGTCTTTCTCTTTACTTGGATTCTTCACCACAAGGGAGACCCAGGACATGACTCAGTGCACAAGGCTCCCTTTCTTTCCATTTCCTCATTCCTGTCTCTCTCAATTTATTCTCACAATTCTGTAGCCCAGAAAATCCATGAACCAAGATAGTGAAAACAGACTCTCATTAGAGATTGGGAAAAAGGGAGACGCTTGCTGACCGAAGACCATTATTTTTAATGGGAGGAAGAAGTGGAATACATGAATAAATTCTATATCTGTAACACAAATATAATTAAAGGCCCTCAGTCCATGGGTAAATCATAATTTCTGAGGATGGTCAGAAAGGAGGAAAGCAATTTGAGATGAGCACCTGGGCTGGTCTGGGCTGGTCTGAGCTGACTAAAGGAGTCTCTGGCTGGTACAAATGGTATACTCTTGGCTGCTTGCCAAAATAGGGAGTTCAAGTCCACCCAGGCGCACCACAGAAGAAAGGCCTGGTTATCAACTTTTGAAAAACCAGCCACTGAAAACCCCATGGAGCACAGCTCTACTCTGACACGCATGGGGCCATCTACTGGCCACAACTGGAACTGGGGTGACTTAGACAAAGCTCTCGGTTGGCCTTTGTGTGATCAATTTCCTCTCAGTTGCAAAACAGGAATGTTTGAATTTGTTAATGGTAAAATCTCCTCCAGCCATCGGTCTCTGTGCTGCACACCATTCACAAAAGCAAACCAAACTCACTACCACCACGTGAGTGCTGACTCAAAGCACCCCTGTAGGGCAGGGCAGAACTGCCCTGTAGGGTTTGCAAGGCTGGAAATCTTTATGAAAGCAGACTGCCACATCTTTCTCTCATGGAACAACTGGTGGGTTTAAGCAGCTAACTTTTTGATTAGCATCTGAGCATTTAACCACCGTGCCATCAGGGTTCCTTCATGCCATTCATAACACACAGTGAAAGTGTTCGTTTTCCATAGTCTCGCAAGACCAACCCAACTCACTAATTTACATAGTCTCAAAGTATCTTTCTAGAAGATGCTTATTAATTACAAAGAGAAATTAAAATTTTTTTTTTACAGTAGAGAAGCCTAGAAGGTGAAGGGACTCTGATGACGCAGTGGTTAAAGCATTTGGCCCCAAACAAAACATTGGTGGTTTGAACCCACCAACCGCTCCACAGGAGAAGATGTGGCAGTCTGTAAAGAGCACAGCCTTGGAAATCCTATGGGGCAGTCCTACTCTGTGCTACAGAGTTGCTATGAATCAGATTCTACTGGCAATGGGTTTGGTTTGGGTTTTTAGCCTGGTAGATACCACCTTAACCAAATGTCAAAGTTCACACCACCAGAAATAAGACATATCAGCATCTTGTGTCCCCTGATACGATGCACAACAGCACATCTATGCAGAGAGATCCTCCCAATCATCAGTCTACACCAATGTAGTGAGTTTGGGATCATCTTTTCCTGGGAAAACCTAATTGACTGCTGTTATCCTTGGCTACAACATTGATATTTGTGGTTGATGGGGGCTGGAATAACTTTAATTGAACTGACTGGATCAACAATCATCACCAAACAGAATGGTGTTGATGCAAAATGAGCCCTCATTCTCCTTGGGGAAATTTTTCAATTAAGAACAGAACCCTGTAGAGTAACCCCGTGGTTCTGGAGATTTAGTGACTCATTGCAACCTACAATGACCTGTGGTGCTATTTCCCCTTCATTCTTGCTTTGCCAGCCTGCAGCAGCCAAGCCTGGTTTCCACCCATCATACAGCAAAAGGAAACAAGAATTACCAGGGGTTAAAAGACCTAAATTGGATTACAGTCACACTGCTTAGAAAACAGGGTTTCACTGGTAATTGCATTCAGCTGAATAAATATCCTTACATTAGCTTATGGCCCATTAGTATTCTGACAGTGATTATTTTTACTTAAATGTGTCTGCCTCTGAATAAATGGGGAAAGAATGGAATGATAGGAGGCTTCAAGATGAAATAGACATTCTGCTCAGTAAGCCAGAGTTTCTGGCATGGAGTTAGGAGTATGGGTGAAACTGAAATTATACAGGGATTTCTTTTAAATTATTTTCCTGCAAAACTTATGTTTTTCAAACTTTGTTGTACATCAGAGCCAGGGGCCAAAAATAAAGATGCCAGGGTTCTTCTCCAGATAATCTGAATCAGGATCTCTAGGGATGGAACTCAGGAAAACTATTAAAAGAGTTTCCAAGTATTCACCCACTAGTTTGGAGAACACTGTTTGAAGTGTTCAACAGTCTTATTCCAGATATTAACAATGATTCAAATATAAATTCATCTAGCAGGACAATGTCTACCACCAGACATGGTAATGTGGACAAAAGGTCAAGCCAACTATGGCCTGTGGGCCAAATCCAGTTCACTACTCTTTGGAACTCAAGTTTTATTGGAACACCGTCACACCCACTTGTTTATGTGTTGTCTTGACTGCTTTCTCACTACAGAAGCAGAGTTGAGTAGTTGTGACAGAGACTATAGGCCCTGCAAAGTCTAAAATATTTACTCTTTGACCTTTATAGAAAAAATTTGCAGACCTCTGGTGTAAACTGATGCCAGGGATTGAAGGACTAGGAAAGTAGTGAAACCTGGGGATTGGCTCACAGAGTAGTTGACTGCTGACAAATTGTCAACTCTCTTCCCTGGATTTTAAACTCAGCTTTGCTGCATAGTCGCAGGGCTTAACCTTCCTGAACTCAGCTTTCTTTATCTGTAAAAATGAGGATTGGAATGAATAAAATGAAAGGACAGGTAGTACTGCAGTCTTTGTAGGAGGCATAAGGAAGAATGAATCAATCATTCATTCATCCATGCCCTCTGGTCCCACAAACATGATCTCTAAATTCTACTCTATCTTTACTTTAAGGAACTCTGGCAGCGTAGTGCCTAAGGCATTTGACTGCTAATCAGAAGGCTGAAGGTTCAAACATACTAGTCACTCCTCGGAAGGAAGATTGGGCAATCTGGCATAGTTAATAAGACTGTAGGTTCTGTTTGGGGTCACATCTAGGACACTGTTTAAAATCCTGTCCACTGCCACTTACCAGCAGTGTGGCCTTGAGCAAATTCCTTATATGCTCTTTAAGCTTTTTGAGAAAATGGAGATGGCATCTATCTTAAGGTGTCATAACCAAACCAAACCAAGCTCACTGCCATCAAGTCGATTCCATAGGTGTCATGTTGTTGTTGTTGTTGTTATATGCCATCAAGTCGGCCCCGGCTCATAGTGACCCTTCCTTGGGTTTCCGAGGTGGTATCGCTAT
>NW_006921693.1:3670777-3672024 GCF_000298275.1 Orycteropus afer afer
AAATGCATCCTCTCTTCTGTGGTTTTCCTTATTCAGATGCGTATGAGGCAATTGAAAATATCATGGCTTTGGTCAGACATACCTTAGTCTTCAAAGTGACATCTTTACTTTTCAACACTTTAAAGAGGTCTTTTGTAGCACATTTGCCCAGTGCAATACATTATTTGATTTCTTGACTGCTAACCAGAAGCTGGCAGTTCAAACCCACCAGCCACTCCTCAGAAGGAAGGTTGGGCAATCTATTCCATAGTCGTATCATCTTGAAAACCCAAGGAGGGATCGCTATGAGTCGGGTCCGGCTCCACAGCACATAACAACAACAACAACAACTTCCATGGTCATTGATTGTGGATCTAAGCAAAATGAAGTCCTCAACAACTTCAATTTTTTCTCCATTTATCATGATGTTGCTTATTGTTCCAGTTGTGAGGATTTTTGTTTTCTTTATGTTGAGGTATATTCCATACTGAAGCCTGTAGTTTTTGATCTTCATCAGTGAATACTTCAAGTCTTCTTCACTTTCAGCAAGCAAGGTTGTGTCACCTGCATATTGCAGGTTACTAATGAGTCTTCCTCCAATCCTGATGCCTCGTTCCTCTTCATAGAGTCCAGCTTCTCAGATATTTGTTCAGTATACAGATTGAAGAAGCATGATGAAAGAATACAACCATGACACACATCTGGCAGGCATCTGCCTGAGATAAGTAATCAGAAATTCCTTTTTTTCCTGTCTAGCTTTTTGAATGACCTGACTGCTATTTCCATCATAGCTCCTTTCCCAGCAACTTCAAATATTTTTTTCCTTTACTTTCCTCCAAGAATGGTCTCAAGATCCATTCTTTGGTTTTCTTTCTAACTCATTCAAAACGCTTTATCTGGAGACCACACCCTTTCCCCATGGCCTCAGCAATGACAAGTTATCCTTATCTCACTATTTATCACCAAAATCTCCAAACTCACCAAGTTTAATTCTGCAAAAACATTCACTAAAGAACTGACAATTAAAAATAAAAATGAGTCTCCACTTAAACATCCCTCCCTATTAACACAATTATCTGCTTGTCCACTGAAGCAGGTGAGTCAGTCATTCACTAATTATCACATGTAAACATCTAACAGTGTTGTAAAATACAAGAGCAATCCTATTGCACATCTTTTTAAAAATGCAGGATTCCTTGAGGACCAGGTTTGCTGGTCCAATAGAGCCTGGTGGAACCACTGAGACTATGGCCCCTAGCTGCCCTTCA
>NW_006921693.1:3673059-3674668 GCF_000298275.1 Orycteropus afer afer
ACAACAACAACATTTTTATAGATGGCCTCAAAACCTACTGAAACCCTTTATTTGGGAGGTTTATAAAAGATTAGAAAACTCTGTTTCAAAGCCTTATTAGCATTGAAATGTAAGCATTTTATGGGTAACACACATCTCTTAGTCTCCAGAACAAAATCACCTATTGATGAAAGTATTTTTAGACATGTATTTTCAAAATTCTATCTCCAAAGCATGAGTTTTCCCAAAAAAGCTGTTATTTTCTCATTTATTGTCAAAAAACATTGATATCACCTCAAAGGGATTTATTAAATGTGTATATTTTGTCAGAAAATACCTTCTAGATGGCAAAGGGCTAGCAATGTTTCATTCTGTTACACTGAAGGTCACCATGAATCAGAGCCGACTCCACAGTAGCTAACAATAACAAAAAGATGGCATATCACCAATAGTGATTGTATTGTCCCACAAAGTAGTTGACAAAAAGTTCAAACCAGGAGAAGGGTACATACTGTTCTATTTTCTTTTCATTATCTTGGGCTTCAATTATTAGTATAATTTTAGCCTGAAGTTTATTTGTAGGAAACATTTTAAGTCACAGATACATTTCGAGAGGGTGAGATTACTTGAAACCAGGTAACACAGTATATAAATACATCTCACCAAAGACATGTAAGCTGCAGTCTGTCACAGTATATTCAAAGCAAATGATTGGATGAGGGCGCCATCAGTAACCTCTGGGTCACAGAACTCCCATTCTTCTTACAGGATCCTTGCATACCACAGGAGATGCGGAACCATCTAACTGATCAAGGGATGAAGCCAGTCTCAATTCCCACATTAAATATCGGTAAAGTATACCTCTATTTTTAGAAAATATCTAAATAGAAATAGAAGTTATTATATTTTCTTGTTGTTGTTGTTATTTGCCGTCGAGTCGGCCAGAGCTCCTGTAAGCACCTCTAATATTTCCTCAGAATACATACACCTTTCGAAGCAACAGTACTAAGCTGTCTCATGACAACAGTGCCACCAAGTGGTCAATAAGGAATAGCATGATGCTTTTTTTTCTTCATTCTCATTCTTTAATTAAAGGGACTGAAGGCCTCACAGCTTTCCTCTTCATCCTGTCCTTCACTATCTTTTTAATTCTACTTCAGTCAATGCCAAACAAATTAACACAGTCACATCTTTTTAAACACTTTTTTCTATTATTTCATTCTTATATTCCCCATGAATGTTCCTCTTCTCCACTCCTTTTATTTTTCTGTGAGCTGAAAACTGACTTTAATCATAGCTTATAAGCATTAACATAGTACTAGCCAAACATCTACCATCAAGAGGATAGACATTATCCATTTTTTACTAAAATTAAACGCAGTATCTATCCATATTCCCAGTTCCAAATGCCTTTGTAAATTTTTAGACGTCTCCTTCAGAATTTCTACTTTTCTCATAAATTCCTACCCACATCTTGAGCCTCTCCTTCTTGTATCTGTTTGCCTCAAGCATTAGCATTCAAGAGATATGTTTCAAACGTTTTCTTATCCAATTTTAATATCTTTCCGTTTCCGGAGGCTCCAGTTCCTGGTAAGCTTTTCCAACCGGCGTGCCCACTGAAAGCAGCCGT
>NW_006921693.1:3677660-3688762 GCF_000298275.1 Orycteropus afer afer
TTTGAACCGCCAGCCTTCTGGTTAGCAGTCAAGTGCCTTAGGCACTATCCTACCAGAATTACCATAGGGTGTGTCTTAAATCAGTCTTTTGAGATGTGAAAAAGCAGATTAAGCAAGCAACCTAAATACAAATAGAGGGGAAGATACATGCCACAGGCTCCCCAAGGAACTTAAGAACAGAAGCTGCAGGGAGAACCTTCCCCCAGAGCAGACAGACAGAGCTTCCGCTGGAGCAGGCACCCCGAATCCAGACTTCCTAAGCTGTGTGGAAGCAAATGTTTATCATCAAAGCCATTCACTTGTAGTATTTCTGTTATGGCGGCACTAGATAACTGAGACATTTCTCGTCACACAAAGCTATCTCTATGAATATGCATATTAGTTCTGTCCCCAGTTGCCAAGAACAACCCAAATGCCCTTGAGCTGGCAAGTGGATAAACAAATGATGGCCATCCAGACAATGGAAGACCACTCAGCATTAAAGAGAAACGGGCCACTGGGCTGACTCGAAAGGGAACTAGGCCGAGTGGGAGAAAAAGCCAATCCCCAAAGCTTCTATTTATGTAATATTCTCCAAGTGACAAAAAGTGACAGGCAACACATCAGTGGTTGTCAGGTGTTGGGAAGGGAATTGTTATTTTTAAGGGTCATCATGAAGTAGTTTCTTGGGGGTTCTGGGACTAACTGTTAAAACATCCTGATTGTGGGAGTAGTTGTACAAACCTATACATGTGTTAAAATCCATAGAACTGCATACAACAAAAATGTCATGTTTACCATATGATAATTTGAGAAAACATTCATAAATGAAAAAAAAAAAATATTGTTCTGCTTTATTTAATTACTGTTTTGGTGATACTGTTAGTTTTCCAAAATTTTCTTTGCCAGATATTATTACGTGGTTAGAGAAATGGGTCTTTGGCAACTAGCCTGGAAACCTAAATACCGCTTATAACAATTATTTTCATGGGAAAAAAATAATGTATCTTGAATTCCTATCAGTACTTGACAAGGAAGAGTGAGCTCAGCCAGGAAGTCAAGGAAGCGAGGTGTGAGCCAAACTAAGACTCACATGAGGATGGGTGAAGGGAGCTGTGTGTTTAACAAAGTTATAGAAATGGGTTCAGACAAAGGGAGCGGGTGTGAGTCCTTCCAAGAAGAAAGGAAATGAGAGGCTTCCTAAGAGAAAAACGTCAGGACTGAAGGAGAGTTTGAACTTTAAATTAATGGCAGGTTTACTTGAAAGCACTGAAGAGAATGTTTCAAAAAGAAAGAGATTGGTCTTTTCAGTCAACAAACTCTCAGCATCAGCATTAAAGGGGTGTTAGATCAAGAAGAAATGCATTCTAGAAAGAACCTGTTTTGTTCTGTACCGATCTGAGTGTTAAAGAATAAATTATAGCCACAGATATGCCAGTGCATGTATTTCTCTATTTCCTGCAAATATATACCTCATAGTTATAACAATGGAGCTCTGGTAGAGTAGTGGCTAAGGCACTTGACTGTTATCCAGAAGGCTGGCGGTTCAAACCCACCAGCCACTCCTCGGAAGGAATATGGGGCAATCTACTTCCATAGTGATACTGCCTCGGAAACCCAAGGAGGGGTCGCTATGAGTCGGGTCTGACTTGATGGCACATAACAACAACAACAACAAGTTATAATAAAAGGGAGCACTTATGAAGAGCCTGCCATGATTTTTAAATATGGCTATTCGCTGTCTGAAGGAGCTCTGGTGGTATAGTGCATAAGGCATTTGACTGCTAACCAGAAGGTTGGTGGTTCAAACCCACCAGCAGCTCCTTGGAAGGAAGAGGGGGCAATCTACTTCTGTAAAGATTTATCACCTCAGAAACTCAGTAGGGGTTGCTATGAGTTGGAATCAACTCAAGGGCAATGAGTTTTGTTTTTATTTTTATATGTTGTCTGACATTTCTCCATTCAAAAGGTGGGATCTCTAAATCCCTTCTCCTTGAATGTTGGCTGGACTTAAAGACTTGCCTTAATACATGGAGTGTGGTAGGAATGATGGTATGTGGTTATGTGTTGTTTTCTCTCCGTGTGTCCTCTCTCTCTCCCCCTCCCCTTTCCTTCTCTTTCTTCCCTCCTCCCTTCTTCCCTCTCTTCCTCCCTTCTGTCTTCCCTCAGATTTCCCTGTTTTAGGGAACACAGCTGCAATGCTGTGTCATTAAAGCTTTGTGGAAAGCCTCACCTGAAGAGGAACCAAGGTTCCCCATCAATAACCGGCAGCAATGTGGGTGGGCTATGTGGGAGGACCACCTTCACAGTGGATCTCCAGCCCCAGTCAAGCTTTCAGATGACTGAAGGTGCAGCCAACATCTTATTGCAACCTTATGAGAGACCTCAAACCAGCCCAGCCAAGCTGCTCCTGAATTACTCACCCAGAGAAACCATGAGGGATAATAGATGGTGCCTGCTGCTTTAAGCCACCAGATTACACAGCATTAGGTAACTATTACAGACCCTATATGCAGCAGACTTCACATGCATTACCTTATTTAATTCTCATAAAGCAGGACATCTCATTTTATAGATGAGCAACAAGCTACCCAGAATGACTGAAGAATGTACCTCATAGTCACAGATCTAAGTCAGAGTCAAACTTGGATTCAAATCCAAGATGCTATGTAGATCCTGCAGACCCCAGGATACAGTCATGGAAATGGGTCGGTGGAAGTACTGATTGGGGAGGCTGTTGAATGAAAAGAGGAAAGCATAATTTTGGTCAGCTAGAAGAAACAGAAAGAGAGAAAGTAGCAAATTCATTAGCAATTCTGCAGGTCAGGTCAGATTTGAGGCAATGAGAAAATAAAAACTACGTGAGAAAAAGGCAGAATTGTGGAATTGTCTGTATTCTTTTAATCTCAAAGGAGAGGGTAGCCAAGAACAGGTTAGCAATCAGACAAAGTGGAGGAAGGTTCTCAGTCAAAGCTACCCTGCTCATTTTCTAATCACCCTGACAATAGGACCCCGCCTGGTGGTAATGAAGTTGAATGAGAAAACCACACGCAAATGAAGCAAACAGTGATTTCGCTGATGCTGACGTTCACACTTGTCCAGTTAATTCCACCATCACAGGAGGTCTGGATGGATATTTGGAGGTGTTTTGCCACAGAAGAAGAATGGTACCATTAAAGAGATCATGGAGAATATGGCTCACGCACTTGGCTTAGGCACCCAGGAAAGTCTTCCAGGTACTACTGGTCTGTTTTCCCATAACCCTGGTAGGAGTCATGGTCAATCAGTCTTGCAATTTGTCTTGCCTTGTGCATTCTTCCATTATTGCTGGAGGGAATGAGACAAATGAGGACCCCAGCCTGGCCAGACACACACTCCCCCAGGGCCCAGTGTAAGGGGTTAGGGCACTACCGGTGCCTTGCTTCTTGGCCAGTTCTGCCTGTTTGGGCCATTCATGCTGATGTTTAAGCCTCCCAGAGAGGGAGCAGAGCCCACGGTCAAGAGAAATAGGCAAAGGGAGAAATGACCCCCAAAACCTACTCTTCCATCAGTTCACAGCTTACTTACCCATCTACACTCCTGTGACAGTCCTTTCTTTAGCTCCCCACACAACTCCTAGATGACACCACAGTTAATCTAACAGATAAAATGCCAGGTTAGAAGCCTTGGCTTGGCAAGATTCAGCCACTCACTGAGCATATGGCCTTTCCAAGTCACGTCTGCACATCTGAGTAGTGACCTTCAAGTGAGTGTCCCTGAAACATGAGACAAGCTCATGGGTCATTTCAGCTTTGGTTAGGCATTCACACTGGACAGAGCTTTCATCAACACAGGAGCAAGTACTCCCTATATAGGCTTTGGGTCCAAGGTAAGTCTTCTAGCTCCCATCATTATATCTACAACTCAGCCTTCAGGAAGGAGACTAGGCAAAGGCAATATCCATCAATTCCTATTTGGAGGACAATCTGAAGGTGGTACATATCACTCTTGGTCACACAATATCATCCATAACTCATTTACATGGTCATAACCATCAACCAGGTAGGCTTGGAAATGAAGTTTCCGGCTGGGTGGCCAAGTGTCTGGTTAAAAATCAAGAATTCTGTTTTTAAGGGTAAAAGTGAAGAATGGATATTGGTAGAAAACTGTCTGATGCACAGCCTATACTTATTTTGTTATGTTGTGAAATTTGTGCTGTGTCTTTGAAAAATTATTTTAACATGTGCAATAGTTTTTGACCATATAGTTGTATAATAATTTATATCATTATTTCCTACTCTTAGACATGTCAGTCCTTCACCTTATACATAACGCTGCTAAGAAAAAACATACTAATTTTTAAGCATTTCTCTGTTTCCTTATGGTAACCTATGAAAAGATTTCTTTGAGGCACCTTGATCCTGGTCTTGGATACGAGGACCAAATTAGTCTTCAGAACTGCTGCTGCAGGTCACCTTGGAGAGAATTGGAGCTCCTTGGATGTGGAAGCATGCTACCCCTCCCTCCACCTAGGGCTGTGTACCAGCAGCAAGGCTCATGGGAGAGAATTTATTTGTAGCCAGAGGTTTCATTACCAAATGTTTTCAGGGGCTCTGATTTGAGAGTTTACCTTGAAAATTGAATCTCACACATCTGTAGACCACGGGTGTGCGCTATTTTATTGGTATTCATCAATTATATTTGTATGCTGCTTTATGGTTTGTAGGATATTTAGGTCCCCCCCTCCCCACACATGACAGAATAGAACTTCCCTATAGAGGTTTCTAGTCTATAATCTTTTTATTTTTTTAACTTTTTATTGTGATTTGGATGAAAGTTTACAGAGTAAATTGGTTTTTCATTCAACAGTTCATACGCATTTGGCTTTGTGACTTTGGTTACAACCCCCACAATGTCACAGCACTCTTCCCATTTGTGACTTTTATTACAACACCCACAATGTCACAGCACTCTTCCCACTTTCTCCTGTGTTTACCATTTCCATTGTCCTTCTTCTCTATCCCGTCCTGCCTTCTGAGCTGTATACCTGAGCACATGGTGCCCTTTCGAACTGGTTCTGTTGATTGTTCTAAGGAATGTGCACCTCCCTGGTGTCTCTGTTCATGTTACAGGAATGTCTGTCGTTTGGCTGGAAGTGGAGCCACACTCAGGAGTGAGTTCAGTTTGGAGGATATTTGTTATGGATTGAATTATTTCCCCAAACTTATGTGCTGTAAATTCTAAACCCCTATACTCATGGATGGGGTCCCACTTGGGAACAGGACTTTTTGTTATGCTAATGAGAACATATCAGTGTAGGGTGTGTTTTAAACCAATCACCCTTGAGATATACAAAGAGCAGATCAGGCACAAAATGGAAGCACAAATGGAGAAGGATTGCTGCTATGTGGATATCAGCAAGGAGCTAAGGAAGAGAAGCCGAAAGGGACAAGGATTCTCCTCCAGGACAGAGAGAGCCTTCCCTTGAGCTGGGGCCTTGAATTCAGACTTCCAGCCTCAGAAAGTGTGAGAAATTAAATTTCTGTTTATTAAAGCCACCCACTTGTGGTATTTCTGTTACAGCAGCACTAGAGATAAGATGTTATTCAACCACATGTGATCTCATTGATTGGCTCCAATACTATCATTTTGAATCACTAATCTTATCCTACCCCTTCCATGGCTTAAATCCCTTTGAAGTATCCATGCCTTCCTCTGATTAAAGTCCAAATTCCTTACAGGATTTTATAAATCTCCACAAACTGCCATGTCGGTTTTTACCGCAGAACAAACATCTCCAAAACTTTGTGGCTTAAAACAGTGATTAATTGAGCTCATGATTCTATGGGTCATCAATTTGGACAGGGCTTCTGCTGCACTCCGCTGGGCTCACTCATACATCCAGAATCAACTACAGGTCAACTAAGCTGCTCTGCTTCTAGGGCATAGCTGACAGTGTGCTGGGGTGACCAGGGATTGGGACAAGTGTTGTCATCGTCCAGTCGGCTACCCTGGAGTGTCCTTCTTTGCCTTTTTCTTGTTTCTGGGGTCACCAGCAATCCCGGGCATTCCTGGGCTTGCAGCTGCATCCCCCCAATTGTGCTTTCTCCTCTTCTGTGTTTCTTCTCCTAATTTTCTAAGGAAGCCAGTCATATAGGATTAGGACCCATCTAGTTACTCTATTGGACTCTATTTCCAAATAAGTTCATATTCACACACCAAGGGTTAGGATGCCAACACATCTTTTTGGGGACACACCTGGTGTGTTCCTCCTGGTCCTCACCAGCCAGCTCCAACTAGATTCTACCTGAGAAGTTGCCTCCTCCAGGAAGTCTTCCCTCACTTCTAGATAGATCCCGGTGCTCCTCCTCTGTGCTTCCATACCTCCACCTATCAGAGCCCTTACTGTGTTCTGTTACATTGTCTGTTCTCTTGCTCAATTACCCATAAGACTATAAAATATTTCAGGGCTGGGACTTGTTTTCTAGGACTTAGTACCTAGTGCCATATACTAGAAGCACAATAGCTATGTTTGGTCAACTGACTAACTGCATGGGAATGAATAAAGGAAAACTGAGGTAGGAAAGACTTTTGAAAATCAACATGCATCAGCTTTATCACAATGATGGAATCTTCCAGTTGGAAGGGATCTTAGGTATCTTCTTGTCTATAGACAAATCCTTGGGATAACAGAATTAAAAAATTGCTTCTTCAGTCTTTGCAGGCCCAGGAATGTAGCAACCCTACAGTTCAAAGTAGAACTGCCCATAGGGTTTCCAAGGAAGCAGACTGTCACATCTTTTTCCTGCTCAGTGGCTGATGGGTTTAAACCCCCAAACGTTCATTTAGTAGCCAAGTGCCTAACCACTGTGCAACCAGGGCTCCTCAGCACAGCCATTGGAATGAGAACCTTACCCCCATCACAGATTGTTCTATTGCTTGAGTGTCTTCAGGCTTAGAAATATCCCTCTCCAATTGAACTCAAATCTTCCTTCTGGTAATTCCCACCTATTACCCAACACTTGCCCTCTGGAGCCTCAAAGATAAAGTTTAATCTCTCCCTGACATGTCAAGCCTCCTCAGCCAGGATCTTGCAATCACTCCTCATAGCACACTTCCCACAGACCTCGCCATCTCGCTGACCCTGCTCTGAGAGGGTCTGTGTCTCTGATACTCTTGGAAAATGACATTCAGAATGGGACAGGCCATTCCCCTGGGATGGAGAGCTGAGTGTGCAGGTGAACTAGGGGTCATGTCTATGATGGCAGTGGCGAAACACAGGCATCCTGGGATTGCAGTGACCACTGAAATGGCACAGCCACAAACCAAAACATTAGGGTGGCATTTCTCCCTACACAAGCACCAATGTGAAGAAAACCTCAACTCAGTCTTTTTGTTCCTTGTTTTTATCACTCATATCTTGATAGCAGCCCTGGTTAAGTGCTCAGCTGTTAACTGAAAAGTTGGCAGTTTGAACCACCCAGTGGCTCCATGGGAGAAAGACCAGGCAATCTGCTCTCATAAAGATTACAGCCAAGAAAACCCTATGGAGCCATTCTACTCTGTAACATGGGATCATCATGAGCTGAAAAAGGTGTGACAGCACCCAACAACAACAACATTGTGATGAAGGCTTCCAAGAGTTCCAATTTGCCAGATTTCAAATAACTCTGCTAAAAAGGAGCAAGAAATATTAAGGAGTTTCATTACGAAGAGGCCATAAGTTTTAGAATGAACCAAATGTGAATTGGACAAGTAGTTTCAAAGTGCACCAGGTGTGTGCATTAGGAAAGAGGCTAACCCTCTCTAGGTTGTCCTTAAATTTGCTGCAAAAGACCTCTTTAAAGGGTAAAAAATCAAAGACGTCACTTTGAGGACTAAGATGTACCTGACCCAAGCCATGGTATTTTCAGTCACCCCATATGCATGTGAAAGCTGGACAATGAATAAGGAAAACCCAAGAAGAATTGATGCACTGAAATCACAGTGTTGGTGAAGAATGTTGAAAATACCATGGACTTCCAGAAGAACAATCAAATTTGTCTTAGAAGGAGTATAGCTGGAATGTCCCTTAGAAACGAGGATGACAAGACTTCATCTCATTTACCTTGGTCACATTATCAGGAGGGACCAGTCCCTGGAGAAAGGCATCATGCTTGGTAAAATAGAGGGCCAACAAGAAAGAGGAAGACCCTCAACAAGATGGATTGACACAGTGGCTGCAACAGTGGGCTCAGACAAAGCAACGGTTGTGAAGATGGTATAAGACTGGGAAGCATTTCATTCTGTTTTATATGGGGTCACTACGAGTCAGAACCAACTTGATAGTCACTACTAACAGGTCATCCTTGTCCTCATCACCCTCCCTAGCTACTGCGAAGAGCACATGTATGGAATCAGAGCCCGCGTTGGTTTAGAGCTTGTCATGTGTCAAAGGAACTCTAGTGTCATAGTGGATAAGGCATTTGGCTGCTAACCAGAAAGTCAGCAGTTCAAACCCACCAGCTTCCCTATGGAAGGAAGATGGGGCAATCTACTCCCATAAAGATTTATAGCCTTGGAAACCCAGTGGGAGTTGCTATGAGTCGGAATCAAATCGATGGCAGTGAGTTCAATTTTTGGTTTCATGTGTCAAACGGAGCACCTACACATCGTATGCATTTTCTTACGCCCCTACCTCAATGAAGAAGGTTCTATTATTGTGCTTATTTTGTTCAAGAAGCTTAGAATGCTAAAATCATTTGTCCAAAGTCACAGAGCTGGTAAGTAACTGTGGTATAGTAAATTACATAGTGTGGCTTTTCTAGCCATAAGCTTTTGTAAACTCCATGGTGGAATTTGCTGCAAGCAACTGAGTAGCTCCTGGTTGTTAAAGTTATCCACCTGGGGTATTTCTGTTGGGAGCAGCACAAAGCAATCTTCTGGGAAGTTCTCTCTTTCTCTCAGGTGTATAGAATTCTGATGTTAGGATTGGTTGGTTTGGGCCACTCTGCCAGGCTCAAAAGAAGCCCTCTTAGAGGCAAGAGGAGTCTCTCTGACTGCTGGCTGAGAAAGATGTGCTGCTGAGAGAAATGCACTCCTAAGAGACATGCACTTGTTGAGAGAGAGAGAGAGAGAGAGAGATGCAAGAGACACACAGTGCTGAGAGAGTGGTGTGCTACTGAGACTGCCAGCTGCTGAGGGAGATGGCCGGCTGCAAAGACTGAGTGCATTTATAAACTTCAATTGTAGCCTGTTGCTTCCCTAATAAACCCCTAATCTGGGAGTTCTGTGTGCCCACTGCAGTGAATTATTGAACCCAGCAGAGAGGTGGTGGGT
This sequence comes from Orycteropus afer afer, assembly GCF_000298275.1. Lineage (NCBI taxonomy): Eukaryota > Metazoa > Chordata > Mammalia > Tubulidentata > Orycteropodidae > Orycteropus > Orycteropus afer. Next base: position 3,686,937 of record NW_006921693.1, read on the forward strand.
ACTGCAGGAGGAACAGTAGGTGTCAGGGTTGGTGAAAGGACTGGAGGAAGGCAGCATGTCTGGTCTTGCAGGAATAGGCCTTGGGCTACTGATGGTGGCTCTGTCTTCCTGTAGTGTGTGGGGTTAGAGGAGGTCAGAAGATGCAAGCTCCCTGCCCCTTTGGCAGTGACAGTGCTGAGCTGTCAAACCAGGTCTCTGTGTTTCCAGACCGTAGGTGCACCGTGAACACACTAGCAATGTCACCTGCAACACTCCTTAACAGGTGAGGAAATGGGTGACTCTTTCCCCTACGTGCTGACTGATGAGAGTCGCTCTCTCTCTGTAGCCACAGGACCCACACGTGCCCCCGTGAACTGCCAGGCACAAATGCTGGGCTCAGTCCAAGCCTCAGCTAGACCCAGAGAAATATTAGAAAGCAGGAAAGAAAAAAAGAAAACCCATCCTAATGTGTTATTTTGCTAACAGCCTTAACTTTGTAATAAATAAAGACTGCAAATGGGAAGAAAATGCATAAAATGAAAATAAGCTGAGTGAATCATGGCTCATGGTATGTACAGTATATAAATATTCATGCTAAATTACCTTTTACTCTAACTCCATGGTTCTCCCGTGTGCACTTAGGGCTGAGTGGTTCCTGTAGGCCTTAGTTACCGATATGCTCACGTGAGACTTTTGTGAGAGCATGAGGGGTAACTAAGGACTATTAGCACAGGCCTGAATTATGTCTAATCCCACCGCAAGCCCCAGAAGCTCAAGCACCTCTCTGCATTTGGCAAGAGAATGGGAATCTGTCTCTTGGTCTTTCCTAGTCAACAGAAACTGAGCCAAGGGCGAAAAAGGGGAGAAAATCCTTAATCTTAGCAACAGCAGGATCTGGTATTTTAGCTGTAGAGCTTAAAGGAAAAAAACAAAAAGCCTTGTTGGGAAGGTCAAATTGAGGTAACCAGTTTCTGAAAGACTCTATTGTGTGAGTGAGGAGATGGACTGCCTGGGCAAGGAGGGACCAAGACCAGAGCAGGGAGTTGCCCGTGATTTCCTGCCTGGCAGGAGTATGGGTTCCTTCCTGTGGGGAGAAATGAGGTGGGGTGCTAAGGGCTGGTACAGGCTGTCACTGCACAGCAGACGGGAGGTCTGTGAAGAGAGGTGAGCATGTGCCGGGGGCTCAGGCAGACTCAGGGGCCAACATTCCTTTGCCTGCTCTCCTCTGGCCTCCCTGTGACCTTGGGGTTAAACTACAGTCAAGTCCAAAGGCAATGATAAGAGTTATCTTACTCCTCTGTACAGCCTTTAACTGCTTCCCACAAAAGCAACTTTCTAAATGTGAGCTGTTGAAATTTCCCTATGGTGACACAGAGATGTGTTGGAATCTTATTCCCCAAGCGTATCTCAGATTATTCCCACCTAGGAAAAGGAGCAGATGACAAGTGGGTAGTATATGTGTGTATGTGGGTGTGTGTTTATACTAGGTTAGGTAATTTTCTGCATGCCAAAAGGACATTATATACATTGTTTTATTTATAAAAGGAGAATGACTTTAAAGTGTAAAGCAGACTTTTTTCTACTACTCATGGACACACTTCATACATCACCAGTTCCTTCAAATAAGAGTTTGAACTAAAAGGTCAGTGGTTTGAATACAGCACTCCACAGGAGGAAGATATGATAAACTGTTTCCATAAAGATGTAAAACCTTAGAAATTCTATGGGGCAGTTCTACTCTGTCCTACAGGATCACCACGAGTCAGAATTAACTTGATGGCAATGGGTTTGGTTTTATAGTACATAAAGTCAACATTTTCTAATTGAGTTTTGGGTATTTATTCCAA
>NW_006921693.1:3689131-3701482 GCF_000298275.1 Orycteropus afer afer
GGGGTCACTATGAGTCGGGGCCGACTCGACGGCACATAACAACAACAACAACAACAACAGGAAGAAGGACGTGGCAGTCCACTTCTGAAAAAACTGGCCACTGAAACTTTATGAATAGCTCTGAAGCACTATCTGTTATAGTGCTGGAAGATGAGTCCCTCAGGTCAGAAGGGACTGACGGGGGAAGAGCTGCCCCTCAAAGTAAAATCAACCTTAATGACATGGATGGAGTAAAGCTTTCTGGACCCTCATTTGCATATATGGCACAACTTAAAAGGGTAAGAAATAGGTGCAAACATTCATTAATAATCAGAATGTGGAATGTATGAAATAAGAATCTCGGAAAATTGGAAGTTGACAAAAATGAAATGGAAAGCATAAAGATCGATATCCTAGGCATTAGTGAGCAGAAACATACTAGTATTGGCCATTTTGAATCAGACAATCACATGATCTACTATGCTGGGAAAGACAAACTAAAGAGAAATAGCATCACATTTATCATCAAAAAGAACATTTCAAGATCTATCCTAAAGTACAGTGCTGTCAGTCATAAGATAATGTCCATACACCTACAAGGAAGAACAGTTAATATGATTACTATTCAAATTTATACACCAACCACCAAAGACAAAGATGAAGAAACTGAAGATTTTTACCAACTTTTACAGTCTAAAATTGACCAAACATGCAATCAAGATGCATTCATAATCACTGGTGATTAGAACGCAAAAGCTAGAAACAAAAAAGAAGCATTGGTAGTAGGAAAATATGGCCTTGGTGATAGAAATGATGCAGGAGATTGCATGATAGAGTTTTGCAAGACTAACAACTTATTCATTGTAAATATCTTCTTTCAACAGCATAAACAGTGACTATACACATAGACCCATGCCTGATGGAATATACAAGAATCAAATTGACTACACCTGTGGAAAGAGACCCCAGAGAAACTCAATATCATCAGTCAGAACAAGGACACAGTCCAACTGTGGAACAGACCATCAATTGCTCATATACAAATTTAAGTTGAAGATGAAGAATATTAAAACAAGTCCACAAGACCCAATGTATGACCTTGAGTATATCTCACCTGAATTTAGAGATCTTCTCAAGAATAGATTTTATGCATTGAATGCCAATGACCAAAGACCAGATGAATTGTGGGATGATATCAAGAATATCATACATGAAGAAAGCAAAAGGTCATTAAACAGACAGGAAAGGAAGAAAAGATCAAGATGGATATCAGAAGAGACTCTGAAACTTGCTCTTAAATGGGAATAGTTAAAGCAAATAGAAGAAATGATGAAGTAAAGGAACTGAACAGATTTCAAAGGGCAGCTTGAGAAGACAAAGTATTATAATGAAATGTGCAAAGACCTGGAGTTGAAAATCTGAAGGGAAGAACATGCTTGACATTTCTCAAACTAAAAGAACTGAAGAAAAAAATGAAGCCTCAAGTTGCAATACTGAAGGATTCTATGGGAAAAATATTGAAAGATGCAAGTAGCATCAAAAGAAGATGGAAGGAATACACAGAGTTGACATTCAGTCATTTCAGGAGGTAGCATATGATCAAGAACTGATGATATTGAAGGAAGAAATCAAAGCTGCACTGAAGGAATTGGCAAAATAATAATAATTAAAAAAAGCAAAGCTCCAAGAATTGACAGAATACTAGTTGAGATGTTTGAATAAATGGATGCAAGTTGGAAGTGCTTGCTCATTTATGCCAAGAAACTTGGACAGCTCCCTGGCCAACCTGCTGGAAGAGAGACATATTTGTGTCCATTCTAAATAAAGATGATCCAATAGAATGAGGAAGTTACCTAACAATATTACATGCAAGTAAAATTTTACTGGAAATAATTTTAAAATGGTTATAGCAGTATATGAATTACACCTCAAAACACAGAAAACGAAAATCCTCACAACTGGACCAATAAGCAACATCATGATAAATGGAGAAAAGATTGAAGTTGTCAAAGATTTCATTTAACTTGGCTCCACAATCAACACCCATGGAAGCAGCAGTCAAGAAATCAGATGTATAGTCCTGGGCAAATCTGCTGTAAATGACCTCTTTAAAGTGATAAAGAGCAAAGATGTCACTAAGTATGCATGACCCATGCCACTGTCTTTTCATTAGTCTCATATGCATGTGAACGCTAGACAATGAATAAGGAAGGCCACAGAAGAACTGATGCATCTGAATTAAGGTTTTCATGAAGAATATTGAATACACCATGGACTGCCAGAAGAACAAACAGATCTGTCTTCAAAGAAGTACAGCCAGAATGCTCCTTAGAAGCAAGAATGGCCAGACTTTGTCTCACGTACTTTGATCATGTGATCCCTCAGGAGAGACCATTCCCTAGAGAAGGATATCATGGCTGGTAAAATAGAGGGTCAGCAAAAAAGAGGAAGACCTTCAACAAGATGAATTGAGACAATGGCTGCAACAATGGTCTCAACCATAGCAACGATTGTGAGGTTGGCACCAGACTGAACAGTATTTTGTTGTGTTGTAGACAGGGTCGCTATGAGTAAATTCATTCACTGGCACCTAACAACAACAAAAAAGCACATAGTTTGAGGCAGGTATTAAGCTCAGAGCTAGTCAAAGCAGCTGGTATAGAGTATAGAGGTGAAGATGTTGGCTTGGGTAAGGCTGAGTTCAAACCCTGGCTCTACCACCTGCATCTTTGTGTCGTTAGTTTCTTTCTTTGTCCAGGAAGTGGGAGTAATAAGGCTTCAAAGTTCAGATGTAAGGATTAAATGAGATAGTATGTATAGAGCTCTGGTGGTGCAGTGCCTGAGGCATTTGACTGCTAACCAGAAAGTTAGTGGTTCAAAACCACCAGCTACTCCTGTAAAGATTTTCTGCTTCAGAAACCCAGAGGGGATCGCTGTGAGTCAGAATTGACTCCATGGCAGTGAGTTGTTGTGTTTTTTCTTTTTAATGGAGCCTAGGAACACAGTGTCTGCTATATTGTATTATCCAATAAGTAAGGTAAGCATGGGCTTACCTTACTTACCTACTAATCTGTAGTGAATAGTTTCACATTTTTTCACTACATCAAAGATTCTGCTTCTAGGTATGACTGACATCTATCTTTCTCCCAAACCCACAGCTCCTTCCAACAGAAACAAAGCCTCTTTTCAAATTTATAATCCCTGATAGGGACAGAGTACCCAATAAGCAAGATAAGCAGGGCTTACTTGTGCTTACTTCCTAATCTGTAGTGAACAGGTTCACATGTTTTCCACCACATTTAAGATGTGTTGAAACCCATGTGAAACTGTTCACTACAGATTAGGGAGCACAAGCAAGCCCATGCTTACCTTGTTTACCGGATAATCCTACCTCTGGGTGTGTGGCTCACAGGCACTTGATGTAAGTGTTTGCTCTTACTATTGGACATCAGATGCCACCTGCAGAGATCACAGCCCAACAGAGAGCCACCCATGGGCAGAGCTCAGCAGTTTGGTGTGCTTAGGTCTTCAGCAATGTGTGAACAGAAATCTATGGAAGGACAGTCACAGGGGAGGGAGTGGCAGGGACAGGGGCCTGAGAGGGCAGCTTTCTGGCAGAAGAGCAACAGAGCAAGTGGAAGTGGATAGGGACCTGCCTGGCATTGAGGGAAGAGGTGTCAATCCATGACACTTGAAGGTAGGAAAATTGGGAAGTATTTCTATTTTCTATTGGTGTTGTTCCTGTTAATTAGTGCAAAAACGGCAAGGAGGCCACACGTTCTGACCTCCTCTAACCCTACAAGGGGAAGGCAGGATTACCAGCAGTAACCCAAGGCCTATTACTGCAAGGCCAGACATGCTGCCTCCCTCCAGCCCTTTCACCAACTGTTCCCCCAAGGCACCCACCACCTCTCTCCTGGGTTCGATAATTCACTGCAGTGGCCACACAGAACTCACAGATTATGGGATTTATTAGGGAAGCACCAGGCTACAACTCAAGTCCAGGAAGAATGCTCAGTCTCTCTCCCAGCCCATCATCCCTCAGCCAACAGTCTCTCACAGTCTCTTTTCCAGCAGTGCTGGTCCCTCGGTGTCTCACTCAGTGATGCGTGTCTCTTGCGGCTCTTTCCCAGCAGCACGTGTCTCTTTCGGGGTGCGTGTCTCTTTCGGCAGCACGTCTTCCTCCACCAGCAGTCAGAGAGAGTTCTGCCTCCAGGAGGCCTCCTTTTGAGCCTGGAAGGGTGGTCAAACTAGCCAATCACAGCATCAGAACTCTAAGCATGTGAGAGAGAGTGGGAACTTCCCAGAACATTGTATTGTGCCACGCCCAACAGAAATAACCCAGGTGGGCGACTTTAAAATCAGGATCTCCTCCGTAGCTAATAGCAATTCCCACCTTAGAGTTTACAAAGACTTATGGGTAGAAAAGCCACACTAAGTAATTTACTACACCGCAATTAGTTAACTGTTCTAAGATATCTCTGGTTCATTATTATTGGTACATATATGGATGCTTAAGATAAAATAACATAAAATGAAATCAACAACACAACAACATAATATTTTTAAAAAGTTATTGTAAAGAAAGAGAACCATTTCTTGGGTACTCACAGGCCCTTTATATATAATTTCCTTTTTTTTACTCCAAATAATCCTACATGTTAACGTATGAGGAAACTGAGGCTCAGAGAGCAGCCTTAACTCAGTCAAGTTCACTGCATCAGTAAGATGGGGAGCTAGGATGCAGAACCCACCTTGACCAACAAACACTAAGGCTGTGCTTGACCCTTTGCCATACTGCTTCCCACTGAAGCCTTTCGATTCTGAGTGCCCTGCCCTGTCCCCTCCTGCCAGTGTCCTCCACACTCCTCACTGTGAAGACCATGGCATCATCTATCAGAGGAGTCACCTTCCTTCCACCATGTTCTTCCTGCCTTTTCCTTCCTTCCAGGCCACACAACAGCCCACCGGAGACTAGAGGATAGGTGGGCAGACAGGCCACCTTCTTCATCCAAAATAACTGAATGTGGGTAAAGCTAGGAATTTACAGAAAACCAGGACGCATGATTTGTTCATACTCATGCAGCATGTTAAGGGCCATGAAAGACTAGGTGGAAGGTCTGTGAATACCAGTCTCAGGGACTGGCCAGTTTCGACAACAGGTGATGGTGGTGATTCATGCCATATCCTTTCTCTCTACATCCTTCATGTGCTACATCTTGGCAAGTCCCATTTCTTGTCCCTCAATAACTCAAAAAACCCTATTCTCCTTAGAACTGTTACTTTAGCAAGTATTACGTTCTTCCTAGTAGCGTGTCCACATGCAAACAGAAATGTGAAGAAAGGATGGTAGGGGCACAGGTCTTGGGAAGGCTTAGAAGAAGCATTTTAGTGCTCATCAGGATAAGAGGAACACAGCTTAATTTTCTTCATATATCAAACAAAGCAAATTCGTCATCGTCTTGGCTTGTGTGGAGGCAGCATGAATAACCCACTCTTACTCCACACAGCTTGGCTCTGAGCAGGGACTGACCTCTGCACGATGGTTTCTGTCGAAGCCAAACAACCTTTATTACATCAGCCACATTGAGGATCCCTCCTCAGAGTGAGTGCCTTCTCATTTTAGGCCCCAGACTCAAGTGGAGAGAATGTTTTGGCTACAGGAGTAACTTAAATACATTCCCATCAGTAATTTCACGAGCTCTGGTGGTGCAACAGTTAAGTGCTCAGCTCTAACCGAAAGGTTGGTGGTTACCATCCACCCAGAGGTTCTACAGGAGAAAGACCTGGTGATCTGCCCCCATAAAGATTACAGCCTAGGGAATCTAAGGGGCAGCTCTACTTTGTCAAATGGGGTCAGTAGAAGTAAAAATAGACTTGATGGCACCTAACAACAACATCAGATGATTTTACTATAAAATAAAATAAAATTTTATCAAGTTGATTCCGACTCATAGTGATCTCCTTTGGGTTTCTGAGGCAGTAGGAGCTCTGGTGGTGTAGTGCCTAAGACATTAGCATTAGACATGCTAACCAGAATGCTGGTGGTTCAAACCCACCAGCCACTCATTGCAAGGAAGGTTGGGCAATCTACTTCTGTAGTGATACCACCTCAGAAACCAAAGGAAGGGTCACTATGAGTTGGATCCAATTTGACAGCAGTGAGTTTGGTTTTTGGAAATCTTTTCGGAAGTAGATTGCCCAGTTCTCCTTCCATGGAGTGGCTGGTGGGTTTGAATCGCCAGTCTTCTGGTTAGCAGTCAAATGCCTTAAGAACTACACCACCAGAGCTCCTTTACTATTAAATAGGAAATGACTTTACTATTGTCTTAGCTCCCACCCCATCCCCCCAGCACCACACATGTGCTATAAAATAGTTTGAACTTCCTCTTGCTTCTTTATCCCAACACTGAGACCCACTTCAGGCCTATAGCGACATTTTAGAAATGCAGGAACCTTTTGTGGCTTACGAATCTCAGCACAGTTGCCTAACTAAATGTTGCTATTGTTGTTGTTAGCTGCCATCAAGATGGCCCTCAACTCATGGTGACCCCACGCACAACAGAATAAAACGCTGCCTAGTCTAATCGGCCCTCTGTGACCCAGAGGGTTTTCATTGGCTGATTTTTAGAAGTAGAGCCCCAGCTCTTTCTTCCTAGTCCGTCTTAGTCTGGAAGCTCCACTGAAACCTGTTCAGCATCACAGCAGCACACAGGCTGCACTGACGGACGGGTGGGGGCTGAGCAGGAGGTGCTTTGGTGGGGAATCGAACATGGATCTCCTGCATGGAAGCTGAGAATTCTCCTGCTCAACCACCAATGCCCCATGATTAAACTCGACTCTTCTAGTTTTTCCTTTCCCATTGCACTGGATGAGAAATCTCAGCTTGGGCCCGACCCTCTCCCATGAATTTACTCATCAAGGACCAGCAGGTACGGGAGGTTTGGAGAGTGGGGAGTAAGCGAAGGCTGGGAGGGTGTAAAATTTTGAACTGGAAATATGTGAAGTCAGGCTATTTTCACATTCCAAAGTTACAACCAAGACTACTCAGCAATCCCGCTGATCAACACACGCTAATTGCCAGGAAAGGATCTGAGGTGATCTCCACAGTCCCTGAAGGCAAACCAGAAGCCGCTAACAGGAAGTGGTGATACCACAATCATTGGCCAACGCTTGCCTGAGAGTATGCCACAGGGCACCAAGCGAACCAGGAGCCAGTCCCACGATTAATGAAGTGCTCTTGAACTTAAAGTGTGTCTGGGAGAGTTTCAGGCGGAGCAGCCCAGGCCCCTGAGAAGGGGAGGTGAAAGCCATTCTCTAGTAGCAGGGCAGTCAGAAGGCGGATCACCATGGCTTCTTCACACTGGTCTGTCTCAAAGCCTTTCAGGAATCTCAGCTATTTGTGGAAACTGAGTAGCAGTCCCCAAAGATTGGCATTCCTACACTCTCCATGTCTTCTCAGTAAGTGCCTCTCTTTACTTTCCCTCACTCCAATTAAAAAGGCCAGGGCAGCCCCGCACTGCACTCATGCTGGGAGCCTCAATGACGCTCAGCTTGACTGCCTCCATCAGAGGCCGCCTGGCAGAAGTGACCCCAGTGCTCTCATTTGCCACCAATCCCATCTATTCACAGATTACAATGTTGAACATTGTTAGCGTGCTCTGAAATTCCTAACGGGATTGGAGGAACAACCAGACCCTCACTAAGGTGACCAAGGTGCCAGTTAAGGCCTCAGGTCTTCCTTCTTTTGCTTTTCTGTGCTCTGTTTTCCCCACACAATCCCAGGGGGAGGTGAGTGACAGGGTAATGTAATCGCTGTTTTGTACCTGCCACAAAGAACACCCGTTTAGAAACCTTTCCATCCAACCAGCAGTGGATACCAGTCTGCATTTTCTCAAAGACAATGAAGGAGATGTGTGGAACTGGTTTAATAAGGCAATGGTTTGAAAATGATAGAAACTGAAGGCAAACTTGCTTGAATTCGTATTTAAAACAGACCCAACTCCCAAAAACAAACAAACGAAAAACCTCCAGAGAGAGAATCCATAAAGTTTTGTGTTCACATGGTCCCCGATGCGTGGTGTAGTGCCTAAGGCATTTGACTGCTAACCAAAAGCATGTTTAGTGCTTCTGTTCTACCTCCTAGTTCATTTAGTAGTACCTGGGACTAGAAGGCTGGTGGTTCAAACCCACCAGCCACTCCTTGGAAGGAAGGTTGGGCAATCTACTTCCATAGTGATACTGCCTCAGAAACCCAAGGAGTGGTTGCTATAAGTCAGATCCAACTCCAGGGCAGTGAGTTTGGTTTTGATTTTTTGGTCCCCCATGCTGTCTTTTCACGCACATCTATTGTCTTTTCTGGCCAATATGTCTCTCTTACGGAGCCCGAGTGCAATTGTTAAGTGACTGGACGCTAACCAAAAGGTTTGTGGTTCAAACCCACTCAGAGACTGCAGGAGAAAGACCTGCTACTCCCACAAAGACTGCAGCCTGGAACAGTGATGGAAATTCACATTGATTAATGTTAGGGTTGCACAGCTGATTATCACAACTGTTGTCAATAAGTTATACACCTGTAGAAAGTTGAATTGGCAAAAACAGTGAGATAGATATATTTACAACAACAAAAGTAACTGCTGAGGCTACTTACATACAACCAAGCATGTCATGGGATTTGGTTCCTTGGTTTGGAGGCTTAGGGTCAAGGTTTCATGAGACATCCTAGTTAATTGGCCTAATAACATGTTTAGTGCTTCTGTTCTATCTCCTAGTTCATTTAGTAGTACCTGGGACCAGAAGGCTGATGGTTCAAACCCACAGGCCACTCCTCGGAAGGAAGCTTGGGCAATCTACTTCCATAGTGATATTGCCTCGGAAACCCAAGAAGAGGTTGCTATGAGTTGGATCCGACTCCACCGCAGGGAGTTTGATGTGGTTTTTGGTTTGAGGTCTTAAAAGCTTGCAAGCAGCCATCCAAGGCATGGCAATTGGTCTCTATTCACCTGGAACAACAGAGGAAAAAAGTGAGTCAGGAGTAAGAGGAGGGTATGGAATGTGAGTCTAATTGCCTCCATGAATAACTTCCTCCTTTGCCATGAGACTAGAAGTGTTAGATGGTGCTTGGCTACCATTACTGAACATTTTGACTAAAGATTCCATTGAAGAATCCTGATCAGAAAGGGGGAAATGCAGTACAGATTTCAACTGATCATGGACTGTCGACTTTCTGGAGCTATGGAGGGTAGATATACCCCTGAAACGATTCCACTGAGATCACCTTTACACCTTAAACCAAAAATACCCCGAAGTCATCTGAGAACCCAACAGTGGTTTAGCTTACCTAATAAAACATGTCTGCCTTAAGCATTATGCCATTTTAAAAACTACCTATATGAGATCAAATTGACAACAGCAACTTGAAAGGTTAGGTAGGAATCTTAGTGGGCAGTGAGTTTATGTTAATGGAGGAGGAACAATTCAGAGAAAGAGGATAAGAATGGTTGCAAAATTTGAATAACGTCATCAATGTCACTAAACTGTACATGTAGAAACTGTTGAATTAGTGTATGTTTTGCTGTGTATGTTCTCAACAACAACAACAAAATATTAAAAATAAAAATTTAAAAGGTTGCAGAATGGAAAAGTTTATGGGGCGGTTCTACTTTGTCACATGTGGTAGCTATGACTCCAAATTGACTTGATGGCACCTGCCACCAACATGTCTGTCTTATTCCGGAAGAAACATCACCTTATTTTCAGGGTTGTGTCTCCTGAACTGAGCATCCGACAACTCCTGTCCAAACATGAAGCTCTAGTGGGAACTTCTAATAATAGTATCCCAGTTGCTTAGTCTCAAGGTGGTCATCTGATGGATTATTGACCATTCCATATTTTCTGGTATTTTCGGAATTGAACTAAAATTAAAAAAAGGTTCTTTTTTTTTTTTTTTTAGTGAGAAGCTAGAAAGTGACTCTTTCTAGCTGAGGGTAGTTCCAGCCTTGGGGCTTAAGGTGTGTCTAAAGGAATGAAGATTACACAGAGAGACAAAGACATGCTAGCAAGAGCCCTGTGAGGATTGAAGTCCTTGGTTTTAGGTCTCTGTGGTAGACTATTACAGTAATGGCCCCAACAAATGTTACCTACTTGTATAAACAACCTGTTGTTGTGTGCCTTGGAGTCAGATCCGACCTGTAGTGACCCCTCCTTGGGTTTCCCAGGCAAGTAGATTGCCCAACCTTCCTTCTGAGGAGTGGCTGTGGGTCTGAACAGCCATCCTTCTGGTTAGCAGTCAAGTGCCTTAGGCACTACACTACCAGAGCTCCCATAAACAACCTAGCATAGTCCTTTCCACACTGAGTCTGGACACAGCCCTGTGACTTGCTTTGGCCAATGGGATATCAGCAGATGTAATGCAAGTTAGGCCTTGGAACTTATCTCCTCCCTTGTTGCTTTAGAATTCAGCCACCGTATGAAGAAGCCCGGGCTAGCCTGCTGGAGACACATGGCCTAGCCAAGAGCCAGCACCAACTGCCAGACACGGGATTGAAACTATCATAGACCTTCTATGCTCTATGAAGCAAAATGAGGGACACTTGGAGAGACCAGGAGAAGAACCAGCAAGCTGATCCCAGCCCAGAGTTATATACAACTTGCCGCTCTCTGAGAACTTTCTGCCACCATGTGAAGACAGTGAGTGTAGAAGGAAAAACCATGTAGAGAGAAAGGTCTTCCTGTCCCAACCATGTCAGTTGTCCCAGACTCCCAGCTGAGATCACAGATTCAACACTAAGCCGAGTACATGGAGCAGAGCTGAATCTCCCGGATGAGCCTAGCTCAAACCGTCAACACACAGATTCAGGAACAAATAACTTAAGTCACTAAATTTTGGGATGGTTTGTTACACATCAAAAGCTAACTCATACAACTTCCTGGAGAACACCCCCAGGGATGCCACTGGGAGGAATTGTCCATCTCTGGACTATTTCTACCCTCTTTGCCCCATAGGTCTTCTACCAGGCTACTTCTTTCCATTGAACCATCAAACTACACTATACCATTCCACACATATACACACAAGGACTTAGATCACATTCAGATGTGATTCTTTACACAGAGGAACCAATTCAGAAACATCTGAGTGTGTGACAGACACTTGACATTGTTTGCTCTTTTTTTTTTTTTTTTAGTCTATTGTTTTAAATAGAGTCCTTATATCTATGATTAAAAGATTCAACTATTATAAAAAGAGGACATCAAGTAAAGTTATTCCTTTTCCCACCTTTGGTTCTTAGCTTCTGACAGAGGCAGCCACTCTCACTAGCTTATGGCAAAATGCATAAATTGGACATATACATATACGTGTGTGTTAAAACACACACACACAGACACACAGGAGGCCCTGAGTGGCACAAAAGTTAAACACTAGACTCCTAGCCAAACACACCCAGAGGCCCCTCTGAAAACAAGCCTGGCAATCTTCTGAAAGGTCACAGCATTGAAAACACTGGGAGTAGTTCTGCTCTGTCCACATGGGCTTGCTGTGAGTTGGAATGGACTCAATGGTGACCAGCAACAACATATATAACTTCTGCTCCTTGTTTCCCACAAAATGTAATATATGCATTGTCTGCACTAAGAATACGGAAACCAGTGGGACAGAGGAAGAGACTAACAGGAGACCTTAGTAACCTGCAAAGTCCTATGTAGAGGGTGCCTGAGGGCACTGATGACATTGTTTGTGATACAAAAAGGCTTATCCTGCATCTCCGGTTACATACAATGGACAGTCTTGATGCCTTATCCATGTCCCTGGAAGTGTGTGTGCCTCACTCTGCACCTGAGCGTCTATCTTTACAGATCAATGGGTTTATCTCCCCAGGCTGGCTGCTCATCAGTCCTAGGATCAGGCTTCTAGGTGAATGGCCTCTGGGAGGCCTTTGTGCTAATGACTGGCTCCCCATTTGCTTTTCTCTTGCCTGAGTCTGTGTACCAACCTCCCACTTTTGGGGACTCACCTTTGGCTTTGCTCAAGTCTTAAAGCCTAGTCTCCCTCTCTGGATACCTCTCCCTGTGCTTCTAACACTCACCAACAAGTAGCTTTGGGATCTTAGTCCAACCCCTGACCCTATTTTACAGATGGAGGAAAAACATCTGACCTGAGCATAGGATTGGGGAAGTGAATGTGTTGGATTGGGTTCTCTAGAGAAACACAAAAACCAGCAAAGTGTATATATATATTTAGAGAGAAAGAAAGAGAGAGAGAGAGAGATTTATCTTAGGTAAATGGCTCACAAGCGTGTAGAAGCTGACAAGTTCAAGCTGAAAATTTCGTCTCTGGAGGGGGATGGGGCCTGGAGCCGCCTGGCTTTCACA
>NW_006921693.1:3701785-3728125 GCF_000298275.1 Orycteropus afer afer
TCAGAACTCAGTCATCTGATCCCATCATGGGAACCACCACTCACAACTGGAGTCCAGCCAAGTTGACACATCTTCAACTATCACAGTCCACCCCTTGTCAACTTGGCAATTGTACACATCTTCTTAACCATATATAATCTCTAAATAAGGACGTAATGAACATGGGCCACATTGTGTCCTGGAATTGGGATCCTAGCATTGGTCAAACCCCAAACTGGGTTTGAATCCTGGATTCACCACAAAGGAGCTGTGTTCTTGTTGAGATTCTTATTCTTGAAGCCTCAGTTCCAGGGTCTGTAAAGTGGGGATAATAATACTTGCATTGTAGAATATTTAGGATTATAAAGAATTGTGCAGAATGTGCAGTAGTATATTTTATAGCAGGAAGATGATAAAATTGTAAGTTGCATTTCTCTATTTCTACACGGCTCACCCTCAGAGCTCAGGCTTCCTGTCTCATTTCTGCAAACATCACTGGCACATACAGAGCATCCTTATGCACAAGAAAGACATGAATAATGGAGACATTGACACTGTCCTCCAGCAGCTGATGGTGTGGTAGAGGAGACAGACACAAGCCAGTTCTAGTAGCACAATGAGTGCTTCCTACCAGGGAGGTGTGGTAAGAAGCTGTGGGAACACAGAATGTTGACAGTATAAAGGACAAAGCCAACTCCAGGATAGATGTAACTGCAGAGCTGAGGCCAAGTGTTGGCTGAAATGGGAACATACCTTCTTGGCATATTTCCTTGATCAGACTCAGGGACCACAGAATTACCACCCTAGGTACCACTCCAGCTTCCCTCCAGGGTTTTCCAAAGACCATGGCCAGTGCAATGAATGAGGAAGACCAAAGAAGAGTTGATGCTTTTGAGTTGTGGTCTTGGCAAAACTGAAGGTACCATGGACTGACTGCCTATTGGGGGCCTATTCTTCATATTGAGAGCCTATTCTTCAAATCTGTGCTTCCCAAGCTTTAATGTGCAACTAGATCAGTAGGTGATCTCATTAAAATGCAGGTGCTGATTCAGCAAGTTAGGGGTGAGGCCTGAGATCTTGCATTTCCAACAAGCTCCCAGGTGAGGCCAATGTTGCCAGTCCATGGACCACCCTTGGAGAAGCAAGGCTCAATCTAACCCCTTTGCTACTCAATGTGTATTTCCTACACCAACTGTTACCTGTCTACAGCAAAATGACAGAAATTGGGAGTCAGCCTCTAGAAATTTTATAAATTGACAGGGTGTGGTAGTTAAGGTTGTGTGTCAACTTGGCTGGGCCTGGTTGAGTGGCTGGGCAGCTGGTGGTAGTTATTCCCCATGATGAGACTGGCAATCAGCTCCATGGTGGGATCTACCACAAGCAGCTAAGGGGCTGCTTTAGGGATGCAATCTGCTTCCCATATATAAGCAGCAGCTTTGAGAATGGTCTCTAGCTTATGGCACACTTGAACCTTGCATGTAGTCATGTCATTGTTCAGCAGCCTATCATGTTCTGCCAATCTTGGGGCTTTTAATGGACTTGAATTGATGGCTTGCGTGTGGTTTGGTAATATTGGGACTGTGCCTTATTACTTGTCAACCTTGGGCTTATCAGCCTCAGCCGCCAGCAGCTGAGTAAAGAAAAGCCTCTAGCTTCAGTGGGCTGGGAGCAGGAGGCAGAGCTGAACCCCAAGGTTGAGGGGCTTTTACCCAGCCCCTAGAGCCTGGAACTTTGAACTCGGACTTCAAGCCTCCAAATTGTAAGAATAAACTCCTGTTTGTTAAAGCCATCTCATTGGTGGTATATTTCTGTCAGAGCGGCACTAGGTAACCAGAACACAGGGTTATTTAATATCTGTTGAATCTCAACTTAGTTTTAAATTTGGGACTTGAATGTCATTAGTTTTTTACTTTATTCTTCTAATAATTTATATTTATGATGATTTGTAAAATTGGAAGTAATAAAGGAAACAAATAAACCCAAAAGTCTTGGTCTTTCCTTGTAGATAATCTGAAGTCACTCCTCTCTACTACTACAGGGAGGCATGGTGGTACAATTGTTAGGTATTCAACTGCTAACTGAAAGGGTGGCAGTTTGAACACACCCAGCAGCTCATAAGGAGAAAAGACATGGTAATCTGCCCCTGTAAAGGTTACAGCCTAGCAAACTCTAGGGGGCAGTTCTACTCTGTTACATGGGGTTCCTGTGAGTCAAAAATGGATGCTAAGGCACCTAAAAACAACAATACATCACCACAGAGCTCCCTTCCAGCTGGGTCAATCAAGGATGTACTTCTGTGTCTGTGCTAGTTAAGGTTATGTGTCAATTGGCTAGGCCTGGTTTCAAGTGTCTGGGCTGCTGGATATAATAATTCCCCATGATGAGACTGGGAATCAACTCCATGGTAGAATCTGCTGTGAGCAGTGGAGTAGCTGCCTTAGGGATGTAGTCTGCTTCCAGTATATAAGGAGAAACTTTGAGGAAAGTCTCTAGCTTTTGGCACATCTGGATCCAGCATTTGGCCAAGTCTTCATCTCAATACCCTGCCATGTTGTCTGCCGATCTTGGGATTATTAATGCACTTGAATTAGTGGCCTGCTGTGTTGCTTGAGAATGGGAATATCCATTGAGTTATTTCAACAAACGGATGCCGCACTGGAGGCACTCACTCGGTTATGCCAAGAGATTTGGAAGACAGCTACCTGGCCAACTGACTGGAAGAGATCCATATTTGTGCCCATTCCAAAGAAAGGTGACCCCACAGAATGTGGAAATTATCGAACAATATCATTAATATCACACGCAAGTAAGATCTTACTGAAAATAATTCAAAAATGATTGCAGCAGTGTATTGACAGAGAACTTCCAGAGGTGCAAGCTGTATTCAGAAGAGGACGTGGAACAAGGGATATCATGGCTGCTGTAAGATGGATCTTGGCTCGAGGCAAAGAATATCAGAAAGATGTTTACTTGTGCTTTATTGACTATGCAAAGGCATTTGATTGTGTGGATCATGACAAATTATGGATAACATTGAGAAGAATGGGAATTCCCGAACACTTGATTGTACACATGAGGAACCAGTACCTTGACCAGGAGGCTGTCGTTCGAACAGAACAAGGGGACACTGCATGGTTTAAAATCAGGAAGGGAGTGCATCAGGGTTGTATCCTTTCTGCATACTCATTCAATCTATACGCTGTGCAAATAATCTGAGAAGCTGGACTATATGAAGAAAAACATGACATCAGGATTAGAGGAAGAATCATTAACAACCTGAGATATGCTAATGACACAGCTTTGCTTGCTGAAAGTGAGATGACTTGAAGTACTTACTGATGAAGATTGAGGAACACAGTCTGCAATATGGATTACATCTCAATATAAAGAAGACAAAAATCCTCACAACTGGACCAATAAGCAGCATCAGGATAAATGGAGAAAAGATTGAGGTTGTCAAAGGATTCACGTTGCTTGGTTCTATAATCGAGTCCAATGGAAACAGCAGTCAGGACATTAGACGACGTGTAGCACTGAGCAGGTCAGCTGTGAAGGAACTGTTTCAAGTGCTGAGGAGCAAGGATGTCTCCTTGAGGACTAAGGTGCGCCTGACACAAGCCATGATATTTCCAATTGCCTCGTATGCATGTGAGAGCTGGACAATGAATAAGGAAGACCAAAGACGAGTTGATGCTTTTGAGTTGTAGTGCTGGTGAAGAATGCTGAAGGTACCATGGACTGCCAAAAGAACTAACAGATCTGTCCTGGAGGAAGTGCAGCCAAGATGCTCCTTGGAAGTGAGGATGGCCAGACTTTGTCTCACCTACTTTGGTCATGTTGTCAGAGGTGACCATTCCCTGGAGAAGAATGTCATGCTTGGTAAGGTGGAGGGTCGACGAAAGAGGGGAAGGCCTTTGACGAGCTAGATTGACACAGTGGCTGCGACAATGGGCTCAAGTACAGCAAGGATCGTGGAGCTGGCATGAGACTGGGTGGTGTTTCGTTCTGCTGTGTATGGGGTCGCTATGAGTTGGAAATTACTCAACGGCACCTAACAACAATAACAACTGTGTTGCTTGATAATTTGGGGACTATGCCTTTTTACTTGTCAACCTCAGGTTTGTTAGCTTCAGCAGCCAGCAGCTGTCTGAGTTAAGAGAAGCCTCCAGCATCAATGGGCCAGGAGCAAGAGGCAGAACTAAAGCCCAAGGTCAAGGAGCTTTTACCCAGCTCCTAGAGCTGGCACTTTGAACTTGGACTTCTAGCCTCCTGAACTGTAAGAGAATAAATCCCTGTTTGTTAAAGCCATGCACCTGTGGTATTTTCTGTTAGAGCAGTACAAAGTAACCAAAACAGTGTTTTTCTCACCTCAGCTTCCTTCCTATAGGTTCCATTTCTTCATGGTTTTAGGGAAGTTGCTGCTTATCTGATGGAGCCCTCATTTGGGAGCTCTGGTGGCACAGTGCCTAATCTGACTGCTAACCAGAAGGATGGCAGTTAAAACCCACCCACTCCTCAGAAGGAAGATTGGACAATCCACTTCTGTATAGATACCACCTCAGAAACCCAAGGAGGGGTCGCTATGAGTAGAATCGACTGGACAGCAGTGAGTTTGGTTTTTGGTTTTTTGTTGCTTATCTGTCCCATCAGATGAAGACTTTCTCAAAAGTCTCAAATAAGAGCTTTGAAATCATTTCAGACCTGGCTGTGAATTCTGACTCAATACTTTCTAGCTTCGAAACCTGAACCAAGTCATTTAACCTCTCTGAGGTTCCATTTCCTCAGGTAGAATAGAGCTAAAACCCACCCACTGTGTGATGGTAAGGATGAAGTGATGCAGTTGACCTAAAAACAACCACCAGCGATCAGTAAAGAATGGACACAACTATTAGGGGAAAACTGCCAAGAAATAAATTCATATCAAACATTCATTGACTCCATGAGTAATTTCAAGATCCAGTTCACTCTTCTAAGCACTGGAAAGGCAAAATGCTGCACTTCTGTCCAAACAATTACATTAACTTAACTTCCTTTTCAGTCAGAGCCCAATTTCTCACAAGGTCTACAACTAGTTAAACTACAGTCCTAACTGATACTCAGAGTAATGCCTCAAGGCATTGCAAGATGCCTAATCCACAAGCAAAAATGTAATTATTTTCATTCTGTTCCAGAAACTTAGGCAGGTGAGTGAACTAACACAGTTTAAATTTTAATAATAAAGGCTCCAACAAGGTGGGTCTTATTTAAGTTTCAGTGAAACAGAAATCCAGTTAACTAGAGCCCTTCAAGGTTGCAGTATCCTTAACTAATCCCATTCAGCCTGTAAATCATTTACATACTGCCACAGGAAGCAGGACCCCCTGGCTCTTTGGATAATGGAAAGAAAGGGGTTGTAAGAAGCATTGGTGAATTTTGAACTACTCCCTGTCAATTTGGGCAGGAATTGTAAATCCCTAAAATCCATTGTCATTGAGTCAATTAGACTCAGAGATCCTACAAGACAGAGTGGAACTGTCCCCTAAGGAAGGCTGTAAATCTTTACAGAAGCAGACTACTGCATCTTTCTCCCACAAAGTGGCTGGTGGGTTCAAACGGCCTACCTCCTTGTTAGCAGCTTAAACATTGCGCCACCAGGACTCTGTAAATCCTAGGAAGGGAATCATTTTTGACCCTGCCAAGATGGCAGGCATCCTTATGCTCAGGTTGTTGTTATGTCTAAGGGGGATTTAGTGAGTGGAAGATGTAGTGATTTGATCCGACACTCTGAAATTCAATTTATTTATCTTAGTTGGCAGGTCCCCAAATCTCCAGTGACTCAGTTCTTCTACTGTAATAAATTCATTTGTTCAATTAGGGTCCCCAGGTTGTTTCTTTTTTTCCCTCCCTGGGCTATTCTTCCATCTACTCCAGAAAAATCAGCCATTGAAACCCTAAGGAGTAGTTCAGGGGCTCTGGTGGCATAGTGCCTAAGGCACTTGACTGTTAACCAGAAAGCTGGTGGTTCAAACCCACCAGCCACTCCTCGGAAGGAAGGTTGGGCAATCTACTTCCGTAGTGATACAGAAACCCAAGGAGGGGTCATTATGAGTTGGGTCCAACTCAACAGCACATAACAACAACAACAATGAGTAGTTCTATTCTGAAATACATGAGGCTACCATGAGTCAGAATTGACACCACCAGCAATCGGTTTGGGTTTGGGTTTGGGTTTGGGCTATCCTTATACAGCAGGGCCCTGGACAGTGCAAATGGTTTGCATTTGCAGTGTTCCTGGAGGGTGCAAACAGTTAAGTGCTCAACTACTAGTTGAAAGGTTGGCAGTTTGAACATACCCAGAGATGCATAGGAAGACAGGCCTGGCGATCTGCTTCTGAGAGTTCACAGCCCTGAAAACCCTATGGTACTTTCGGTTCTACTCTGTACACATGGAGTCGCCAAGAGTCAGAATCAAAACAGCAACTAACAACAAAACCCACTGCCATTGAGTCCATTCTGACTCACAGTGCCCCTAGAGGACAGAGTAGAACTGCCCAATAGTGTTTCCAGGGCTGTCAATCTTTATGGAAGCAGATTGCTTCATCATTCTCCCTTGCAGCAGCTAGTGGATTCAAACAAACAACCTTTTGGTTAGCAGCCGAGGGCTTTAATCACAGCACCATCAGAGTTCCTAACTAACAATTATCCTAACTGAATAATTTTTCAGTTCCCACCCACCCAGAGGTCGGCTGGGCCTGGCGGGCTGCTTTCATAAGATTACAGCCAGTAGAACCTCATGGAGCAGTTCTATTCTGTAACCCTTGAGGTCACCATGAGTTGAAATGGACTTGACAGCAATGGATTTGGGTTTTGGTTTTATCCGCCGCGCCGCCCCCCCCCCCCAGTGGTATCATCTTCCATCAATCTGTTTCCTTCTGAAATCAGAATGCACTAAGTTCTAAGCACCCCGATGAAAACCCTTAGGTTAGCTGCTCAGCGTGAAGCATGTGCTGCTTAGAGGAGAAATCCACCAATCCCAAGTCAATCCCAAATCAGAGGGACGCTATAGGACAGAGTAGAACTGCCCCATAGGCTTTCCAAGGCTATAAATCTTTATGCAAGCAGACTGCTTCATTTTTGTCCCACAGAAAAGCTGGTGGGTTTAAACTGCTAACCTTTTGGTTAGCAGCCCAATGCTTTAACCACAGTGTGACCAGAGCTCCGTTAGAGGAGCAGGAACAGTAAAAACAAAAACTTTGTGATGGGCCACATTTTGTCTCACCAAGAAGCTTTTTTTCTGCTGTTCTTTGCCACATTGGTGAAAGGAACGGTTGCTAGGAGGTGGAAGGGGCTGCACAGTGAGCTTGGAGTCAGACCTGCCTGGTTACACTCTGTGGAGCCATTACCATCTCTGTGATTGGGGCAAGTCACGCAGGTGTTTCACACCACAATACCTGCCCTGTGAGACTGAGAGGGGGTGTTACCAAGGTAATGATTACAACAGGAACAGCAGTACGTGGCACAGAGAAAGCCCTCAATGACTGTTAACTGCTGCTGTCTCAGAGGCAGGACTCATTCTCTGGTTTATAGCTTTGCTCCGAGTGGTTATAGCCACTCCAGTTTGTAAAAGCTAAGTAAACATGGCTTATATATTTATACTTTTAGTTCCTTTTCTAAATATCCTTTTTCTGGCTTCCTCAACAACTTTTCTGGCCCTATGACAAAGGTCTAATTTGATGCACTCATACATTCCTTACTTCAGGAATGCTTAGTAACGTCTACTAATTGCTGGTTGTGATAGGGACAAGAAGTACATAGAGCGCAGGAGCTGGGTTTAAGTCCTCCTTGTACAGGGACGTGCAGGACGTGCACCATAAAGTCTGAGTCCAATAAGGAAAATATGTGTTGGAATCCAAACCCCTATATCCATGGATAAAGAGAACTGGTGGCACAAAGGGTTAAGTATTCGACTATGAACTGAAAAGCCTGTGGTTTGAACCCATTAGCTGCTCCACGGAAGAAAAGAAGAAATGATCTGCTCCCATGGAGATTACAGCCTAGGAAATCTTATCAGGCAGTTAGTTCTATTCTGACATATAATGACACTATGAGTTGGAACGTAGAGTAGCTAAAGTGAATTGGAAGAAATGAGGAAGTAAAAGTATTGAACAGAAGATTTTGAGAAGACAAAGTATTATAATGAAATTTGGAAAGATCTGGAGTTAGAAAACCAAAAGGGAAGAACACAGTTGGTATTTCTGAAGCTGAAAGAACTGAGGAAAAATTTAAGCCTCGAGTTGCAATATTGAAGGATTCTATGGGCAAAATATTCAATGATGTAGGTGGCATCAAAATAAGATGGAAGGAATATACAGAGTCACTATATCAAAAAGAACTGGCCAATGGTTAACCTCTTCAGGAGGTAGCATATGATCAAGAGACAGTGGTATTGGAGGAAGAAGTCCAAGCTGTACTGAAGGCATTGATGAAAAACAAGGCTTCAGGAATTGATGAAATATCAACTGAGACATTTCAACAAATGGATGAAAAACCAAAAGTGATCACGTGTCTATGCCAAGGAATTTGGAAGAGAGCTACCTGGCCAACTGACTAGAAGAGGTCCATATTCTTTCCCAATCCAAAGAAAGATGATCCAACAGAATGTGGAAATTATCAAATAGTATTATTAATAACACACACAAGTAAAATTTTGCTGAAGATAAATGGTCAATAGGAAACTGCCAGAAATTTATGCTGGATTCAGAAGATGACATAGAATGAGGGATATCATTGCTGATGTCAGATGGACCTTGGCTGAAAGCAAAGAATATCAAGAAGATGTTTACCTGTGTTTTATAGACTATGCACAGGCATTCAACTGTATGGACCATAACAGACTATGAATAACAATACGAAGAATAGAAATTATAGAACACTTAATTGTGCTCATGAGGAGCCTGTACATAGAGCAAGAGGCAGTCATTCAAACAAAACAAGGTGGTACCGTGTAGTTTAAAATCAGGAAAGGTGTGTTTTTTTGTTGTTACATGCCATCGAGTCAAACCCGACTCATAGTGACCTCTCCTTGGGTTTCCGAGGCAGTATCACTACAGAAGTAGATTGCCCAACCTTCCTTCTGAGGAGTGGCTGGTGGGTTTGAACTGCCAGCCTTCTGGTTAGCAGTCAAGTGCTTTAGGCACTACGCCACCAGAGCTCCTACACTTCAACATAAAGAAAACAAAAACTTTACAACTGGAACAATAAGCAACATCATGGTAAACAAACAAAAGATTGAAGTTGTCAAGGATTTCATTTCAATTGGAACCACAATCAACACTCATGGAAGTAGCAATCAAGAAAATCAAACGGCATCTTGCATTGGACAAATCTTCTGCAAAAGACCTCTTTAAAGTGTTAAAAAGGACTAAGGTACACCCAACTTAAGGCATGGTATTTTTAATTGCCTCATATGCATGTGAAAGCTGGACAATGAATCAGGAAACCCAAAGTAGAATTAATGAATTGGAATTATGGTATTGGGAAGAATATTTAATATCCCATGGACTGCCTGAAGAACGAACAAATCAGTCATGGAAAAAGTACAGCCAGAATTCTCCTTAGAAACAAGGATGACAAGACGTCATCACATTTACTTTGGTCATGTTATCAGAGGGGACAAGTCCCTGGAGAAGGACATAATGCTTGGTAAAGTAGGTCAGAGGAAAAGAAGATCTTCAATGAGTGACACAGTGGCTGCAACAATGGGCTCAAACATAGCAATGATTGTTAGGAGGGCGCAGGACCAGGCAGTGTTTGTTTCTGTTGTACATGGGGTCACTATGCTGAAACCAAAATGGCATCTAACTACATGAGTTGGAATCAGCTCCCAGGAACAAAACAATACCTGTGGATATAATCCTGTTTGGAAATAAGAATTTCTTTGGCCATAACAGTGTAGGGTATGTCCTAAACTTAATCACATCTGACATAAAGAGAGAGTAAATTAGACTCAGAGACAAGTATGTCCTGGGAAAGACAGATGCCAGGTGAGGATCACCAAGAACTAAGGAACCTGGGGCTGTTGACAAGGAGAAATCAACACAGCCGAGATTTGGGACGTTAGTCACCGTAACTGTGGGAAAATGAATTTGTTCTTTAAAGCCACCCACTTGTGGTATTTGTGTTACAGCATCACTAGGAAACCAAGACACAAGGTATGTGAAACCAAAAGAAACCCTCACCTTGCAATGGGAAAGATGACATCTCATCCTTCAGTCCTTCTCCCATGCAATTCATGTGGATAATTCACTCAACAACTGGGGCAGTTCCTCCCAAGGCAAAGAATCAGCAAAATTGTTTCTTGATGCTTGTTCTTCTTTATGAAACCAAAGTCAAATCCATTGTCATCAAGTCTGTCTCATAGAGACCCTATAGGACAGGGAAGAATTGCCCCCAAAGGGTTTCCAAGGATGTTATCTTTACAGAAGCAGACTGCTACATCTTTCTCCTACAGAGTAGCTGGTGGGTTTGAACTGCCCATCTTTCGGTTAGCAGTGGAATGCTTAACAACTGTACCACCAGGGCTCCTTGTTCTTCTTTATAGGCCCTTGTTATTTTCCTCTTCTCCATGTCTATGATATCTATCAAAACCCACTGCCATTGAGTCACTCACAGAAACCCCATAGGGTTTCAAGGCTGATTTACTCATCTCTCTCCTGTGTAGCAGCTGGTGGGGTCGAACCACCAACCTTCTGGTTAGCCGAAGAATGCTCTAGCCACAGCACCATCAGAGCTCCTTATTGTATCTTTAATAGTTTTCTTTTTTTTTCCCATTTCTTCTCTTCAATCCACATTTATGGTTTCCTCTGTCAGCTTCCTCCTGGTTCCACTTGCCACTTTGAGTTTTGTGAAACTGAGTACACACTTGAAACTCAAAATCAATTTTTGAAGAAGTGGTTCTCTAGACCCTCCAGAATGAGAATGTCAGGCTAATCCAAAGAAAAATTCATTTACAAAGCAGTTATTTGTTAAGTATCCACTGTGTGCACAGTACTGCACTGGGCAACTGGGATTCAGACAGGATGCATCAAAGCCAACTCTCCTGTAAAGAAAAGTAAATAAGTAAATAAAATCACTATTGTGATAAGTGTTATATAGGAAACAAAGGAGGGCTGAGGAAGAGCGGGGTAGATGACAAGCTAGTCAGCAAAGGCCCCATTAAGGACTTAATCCGAGCACAAAGGATGGAAAGGAATTAACTTTGTGAAGACTGGGATGAAGAACATTCCACACCCAAGGAACAGTCATGCACTGAAGCAATCATGAGCTTGGTGTGAACAAGAAACCAAGGATTGAGGTGGCTGGGTCATTGGGAGCAACTGGGAAACTGGTAGGTGATGAGGTCAGATGGTAGTGAAGAGTCAGACCTGTGAGTGAATGCAAGGGTGCAAAGGTGATCCCCGCCTTATCATCTACAGACAGGACAAAGGGGAATGTTGGGTATGAAGATAATGACATTCAGCCACATTGATTACTGTCTGGGCAAAGTATGTAGCTAGAGGTTTCTACCATTCCTGGGCACTGCATTGTGTCCGAAGTTTAGCTCTGCAGTGTACTAGTCATGTGGCCATGGAATGATGCTTAACCTTCCCATGCCAACTTCATAGGTGAGGAATGAATGAGTGAATAAAGCACTTAGAATAGTGTAAGAATACAGTTATGCACTCCACATGTGTTAGCTGCTGTGTATTTACTTATTTACTCATTTATTTTTATTACCATCTGTCTAAGTTATCTAGTACTGCTATACTAGAAATATCCCCAATGGATGGCTTTAACAAACAGAAATTTATTCTCTCACAGTTCAGGAGGTTACAAGTCTGAATTCAGAGTGCCAGCCCTCGGGGAAGGCTTTTCTCTCTCTGTCAGCTCTGCAGGAGGGCCCTTGTCTCCTTCCTTTCAACATCTGTGGGCTTGGCATCTCTTGGAGATCTCCATGTGTCTTGGCATCAATCTTCCCCTGGCTCTATGAGTTCCCCAGGTCAGGCGCCCTGGGTCCAACAGACATGCTCCACTCCTGTCTCTACTTTCTTGGTGGTAGTATATCCCTCTGAACTCTGTTCAGTTGTTTAATCTCTTATACCTCAAAAGAGATTGACTCAACTTTATTGGTTACCAGAGATGGGAGGGGTGAGGAGTAAAAATAGCTAGCAAGGTAAGAGACAAGTATTGATTTGGTGAAGGAAAAGGCAATATGCTAAAAGCGAGTGACCAACACAGTAACACTAAGGAAAAGGAAGACAGACAGGTACACAAGAGGTACAGACAACAAAGATTAACACCTTTACATACACAACACTGCATTATCAGAAATAGCAAACATTGATCTATACGTAAACACACAGGTTGTTGTTGTTGTTGTTATGTGCCGTCGAGTCGGCCCCGACTCATAGCGACCCCTCCTTGGGTTTCCAAGGCAGTATCACTACGGAAGTAGGATTGCCCAACCTTCCTTCTGAGGAGTGGCTGGTGGGTTTGAACCGCCAGCCTTCTGGTTAGCAGTCAAGTGCTTTAGCCACTATGCTACCAGAGCTCCTAAACACACAGGTAGACAGGCTAAATGATCGGGTATGTCTAGGCAAACGGGAATATACCCATTACCATATATAAGTTTGGCAGATGATATTTCTACATATGTGTATATATATATATGTGCTATAAGAATGCTCCTTGGAAGTGAGACTGGCCAGACTTCAGCTCACCTACTTTGGTCATGTTGTAAGAAGGGACCATTCCCTGGAGAAGGATATCATACTTGGGAAAGTGGAGGGACAACAAAAAAGGGGAAGGCCCTCAACAAGATGGATTGACACAGTGGCTGCAACAATGGGCTCAGGTATGGCAGGGATTGTGGGGCTGGCACAGGACCGGGCAGTATTTCGTTCTGCTGTACACGAGGTTGCTATGAGTCAGAGATGACTCAATGGCACCTAACAACAACAACAACAACAGAATGTCCATAAATATAATGGAGCTAACAGGGCAAAGTTAGGATAACTTCTTAGCCACAGGTGAACACCCTGAGGGAGAGAGTCACTGGACCCACAGGCTCAGGACCATGGTCGCAGGGGACATCAAGCTCAATTGGCATAACACACTGCACAAAATCATGGTTCTACATCCTACTTTGATAAGTACTGACTGGGGTCTTAAAAGTTTGCAAGCAGTCAACTAAGATGCAACAATTGGTCCTATCCTTCTCTGGAGCAAAGAAGAATGAAGAAAATCAAAGGCACATGGAAACAATTAGTCCAAGGGATAAGTGGACCTTATGAACCTAAGCCTACATGACCTTAAGACCAGAAGAACTAGATGGTGCCTGGATTCCACTGTCAAACCCTTGGAAAAGGGATCAAAATAGGAAATCCTGGATAGAGTGGGAGAAAAATGTGGAACAAAATTCAAAATAATAAAAAAGCCTATACCTGCTAGTCTGATATAGCCTGACGAAACCTCTGAGACTATGGCCTGTGGTCACCCTTCAGGCCTGGAATTGAACTCACTCCTATGGCTTCCAGCCAAACATTAGACAGGCATATAAGGTGAACATTTACACCAGGTAAGTACACTCCTTAGAACAATCAACCATGGAAGATCAGAAGGGCAGTATTTATACAAGGAGATAGTTGAGAGGGCAGGAATGCATAGAAAAGAAGGACAAAGGGTGAGATAACCACAGAGAGGAAGTAAGGAGAGAGCTGTTACATTCTGGGGATTGCAATCTATGTCATGAAACAAAATGTGTATGAACTGTTGTAATGGAAAATGAATTTGCTCTATAAACTTTCACCCAAATCACAGTGAAAAAAAAAGAGAGAGAGAGAAATTGACTCAAGATACAACCTAATCTTGTAGATTGCATCCTGCCTCATTAACATAACTGCCTCTAATCCTGTCTCATTAACATAACAGAGGTTAGAATTTGTAATACAGAGGATAATTACATCAGATCACAAAATGGGGATAATTACATAGTGTGTTGGGCTGGATTCTGTAGAGAAGCAAAACCAGTAAAGCTTATATTTATAGAGAGAAATTTATCTTAGGAAAATGGCTCATACACTTACAGAAGCTGGCAAGTCCCAAGTTCTTGGATCAAACATCAAGCTGGAGGCTTTTCCTGACTCACACAGCTGCAGGGGCTGACGAGCTCAAGGTTGGCAGGCAACATAATGGCTGTTGATTTGAACAAATGACAAATCCAAGATTTCCATGCCAAATGGTGGCTTGTTTGCTCACAGACAGTTGTAGCCAGCACGACAGGATCCCAATGCACCGAAGAGTGTCTCTTTTTACCAGAATGTCCCTAAATATATTTGAAGCAAGCCACACCCCTAGGGGAACTCCCTTTCAATGGATTGGCTGCTCAAAACATATACATCCGATTTGATCATGGGAATAACGCACATCACAACCGCTTAAACCACTCAGAATTGTGGTCCAGCCAAGTGGACACACAACTCCCACTATCACACATAGTATTGAGAATCATGGCCTAGCCAAGTTGACACATATTTTGGGGGGTCACGATCCCTAATAGCACTTTTGTGAATTCTGTGCTTTCTGAAGTGTAACCTTCAAGCTCACAGCCTCAGAAACCTAATTCTGTCAGCCCATTGGAAATGGAGGTTCACATTAAGCCAGCTGTACAGAGTCAGATGCATCAAACCAGACTGCCAGCTTCCTGGTTTACATACAAAAAGAAATGTACTTACGTACTTACCAGGTCAAGTCATATTTACTACAGGCAGTCAGATGCCCCTTGGAAGGTTGCTCAGTGGGTGGGGAGTTGAGACGTGCTGGGTCATGTTAATGGCCAGTGTCTGGCACTGTCAGCCTCTTGCAAATTCATTACAGTAGAAATTCCTTCTTCACAGACCTAACTCTCAAGTTCCTGCTTTGCTAAACCAGTTGTGTCAACTCCCCTTGTATGTACATGGACATGACGCATAGCAACCCCTCTTGTATCAGAACAGAACCACGCTCCGTAGGGTTTTCAATAGCTGAGTTTGGGAAGTATGTCACCAGGCCCTTCTTCAGAGACACTTCTAGAAGGTTCTGAAGCCACATCATCCCTGCAGGCCTTTCAGACCTTCACTTTGTTTCTCATGGAGATTGACCCTACTATGAAGAGAGACATTCACTCTTTAGGTTTGTTAATATCTTTGACAGTTGATGAATTCTGCATTCCTTTGCTTTTACCCTTAATAGTCTTACAGGTAGAGCCTATCTTATTTTCCTAAGTCCACGTCATTGTAGTTGTTGTTGTTATGTGCCGTTGAGTTGGATTGGACTCATAGAGACCCCTCCTTGGGTTTCAGAGGCGGTATCTCTATGGAAATAGATTGCCCCATCTTCCTTCTGAGGAGTGACTGGTGGGTTTGAACTGTCAACCTTCTGGTTAGCTGTCAAGTGCCTTAGATGCTATGCCACCAGAGCTCCCAAGTGCAAGTCACTAAGGGGAGGCAAAGCCCAATGGCAAGAGGTGATATACCCTTGAGGCTGGAGATGCAACATATAATAGAAATAGCTAAAACAGTGCTATTTCCAATAGAAATATGATGTGAACTAAAAATGCAAACCACATATTGTTGTTGTTGTTGTGTGCCGTCGAGTCAGCCCTGACTCATAGCGACCCCTCCTTGGGTTTCCGA
This sequence comes from Orycteropus afer afer, assembly GCF_000298275.1. NCBI lineage: Eukaryota > Metazoa > Chordata > Mammalia > Tubulidentata > Orycteropodidae > Orycteropus > Orycteropus afer. The sequence continues at coordinate 3,717,454 of NW_006921693.1, forward strand.
GGCAGTATCACTACGGAAGTAGGATTGCCCAACCTTCCTTCCGAGGAGTGGCTAGTGGGTTTGAACCGCCAGCCTTCTGGTTAGCAGTCAAGTGCCTTAGCCACTATGCTACCAGAGCTCCCAAACCACATATATAACTTTAAATTTTATAGTGGCCACATTTATAAAAGAAGGAAAAAAAAAAAACCTCCCAAACCAAACTCACTGCCATCAAGTCAGATCTGACTCATAGTGACCCCTCTTTGGGGTTCCAAAGCAGTATCACTGCAAAAGTAGATTGCCTCATCTTCCTTCTGAGGAGTAGCTGGTAGGTTTGAACCACCAACCTTCTGGTTAGCAGTCAAATGCCTTAGGCACTCGGGAGCTCTAGTAGCACAGTGCCTAAGGCGCTTGACTGCTAACCAGAAGCCTGGCGGTTCAAACCCACCAGCTGCTCCTCGGAAGGAAGATGGGGTAATCTACTTCTGTAGTGATACTGCCTCGGAAACCCAAGGAGGGGTCGCTATGAGTAGGGTCCAACTCAAAGGCACATAACAAAAATAACAACAACAGCCTTAGGCACTACGCTACCAGAGCTCCTAAAAGAAGAAAAAGATATTAATTTGAAAAATATATATCAGTTGACAAACTAGGTCCAAAATAGTCATTTAAACATGTAATCAATATAAGAAAATTAAGATAGTTTACATTATTTTGTGCTAAGTCTTAGAAATTTAGTATGTGTTTTACATGGACTAACTACATTTGGGAGCTCTGGGGGTGTAGTGGTTAAGGCATTTGACTGTTAACCAAAAGGTCAGTAGATAAAATCCACAAGCCACTCTGTGGAAGAACAATGAGGCAGTCTGCTTCTGTAAAGATTTACAACCTGGAAATCCAATGTGGGTCGCTATGAGTTGGAATTGACTCAATGGCAGTAAGTCTGATGTTTGGTTTGAGCTACATTGAAGACTGCTTACAATTTCAGAGGCTCAGTAGTCACAGGCGGATCATGGCTACCCTATCGGATAGCACAGAGCTGGGATTTCTGGGTGAACTTAGCTGTGTTACCTGAGTCCAACTTCTTAACCCCTCTGAAACCTAACTGTATAGTATAGCACCTGGCAAGCCACTGACATTTAGTACATTTTAGAATTAATTGCTCATCTCTAAATTAGGAATAGTCCTACACCATTAGGAATCTTGTGAAGAAGAATAGAGATGATCCATGAAAATGAAAAGTTATTTCATTTATTTAACTACTATTTATTGAATGTGCCAAGGAGTCCATGGGTGGCATAAAAGGTTCACACCCTCAGCTGCTCACTGAAAGGTTGGAGGTTTGAGTCAACCAGGAGAGGCCTCACAAGAAAGCCCTGGCTATCTACTTCTGAAAAATCAGCCATTGAGAACCCTAGGAAGACAGTTCTACTCTGATACACCTGGGCTCTCCATGAGTCAATAGATTCGACAGCAACTGTCTTTTTGTTTTGTTTTTAGCTTTTTCTTAGTAACATGTACCATGCCTTGTCCTAGGAGTTGAAGATACATCAGGGAACAAAACAAGAATGTCTGGCTTCATGGAGCTTATATTCTAGTCAGAAGACACAATAAACAAAAATACAATAGTTAATTATGTAGAACACTCAAAGAAGGTATCAGAGAAACAGAAGGGAACAAGGGGTGTGCATGAGAGGCCACTTGGAGTTTTAAATGGGGCTGTCAGGGAAGGCTCTTTAAGAAAATAACAGTGAGTCAAGACTTCAAACAGCATGCCATGAAGGTATCTGGGGAAAAGTGTGCCAGGCAGGAGGAACAGCAGTGCCAAAGCCCTGAGAGAGAGGCACACTGGCCATGGGGAGGGCCAGCAAGGGACCAGTGTGCCTGGCACTATGAGTGAGGTGTTGTCAAAAAGATAATGGGGAGACAGGCCAGGCAGGGCCTTTGAGGCTACTGGGGGACTTTGGCACTTTTCTTTTTAAAGTTTTTATTGTGATTTGGGTGAAAGTTTACAGAGCAAATTCATTTTCCATATAGCAGTTTGTACACATGACGTCTCATGACATTGATTGCAATTCCCCACAATGTAACAGCTCTCTTCCCACTTTCTCCCTGTAGTTACCTCTTCCCTGTGTCCTTCTCTCCCGTGCACTCCCACCCTGAGCTGTCTCCCTGTGCAAACACTGCCCTTTTGTTCTCCCATGACTGATCTCTTCAAGGAGTGTATCTACCTGATGGAAATATTCAGCCTATATGCCTGTCTGTTATTTGGCTGGAGGCCACAGGAGTGAGTTCAGTTCCAGTCCTGAAGAGTAGCTAGGGACCACAGTCTCGGGGGCTCCACCAGACTCTATCAGACCAGCAAACCTGGTCTTTTTCTTATGATTCTGAGTTTTGCTCCACATTGTTCTCCCACTCTATCCAGGATCTCCTGTACTGACCCACTTCCGAGTGGTTGACAGTGGTCACCAGGTACCATCTAGTTCTTCTGTTCTCACGGTCATATAGGCTGAGGATCGCATGGTCTACCAGTCCCTTGGACTAATTGTTTCCATGTATCTGGTTTCCTTCATTCTTCTTTGTTCTGGATGAAGCGAGACTCATCATTGCATCTAGATGGCCACTTGCAAGCTTTTAAAATCCCAGTTGCTACTCACCAAAGTAGAATGTAAAACAATGCTTTTGTGTAGTATGTTATGCCAATTGAGCTTTGATGTCCACTGTGACAATGGTCCTGAGCCCACAGGTCCAACTACTCCCTCCCTCCGGGTAGCTGGCTGTGGCTAAGAGCTCACCACAACCTTGCCCCTTGTCAGCTCTACTATACACCTGACATTCTTACAGCAATACAAATACATTTGTAGAAACATTGTCTGCCAACTCTATACATGGTCATGGGCACACTCCCCACCACTAGATATACCTGATCATTCAGCCTGTCTAGCCATCTATCCACCCATAGATCAATGTTTACCATCACCAACAATGCAGTACTGTATGTGCAAAAGGGTTCATCTTTGTTGTCTGTACCTCCCATGTACCTCTCTATGTCTTCCTCTTCTTCAATATTGGCCCTTTTCTGAGGGTGATGGGGGGCCATGGGAGGGTTTTGAGTAAAGGAGTGGCATGGCTTGACTCACAGTCACACAGGGTCTCTTGAAGGCTTCTGTGTTGTGAATAGACTGTGGTGAGCAATGCCCCTGGTGAGTGCACCTTGGTGACCCCTGAGGCCCAGATCTAGAAGTGGAAGCAGATAAAGATTGAAAAAGCAGGTGGAGAGTCCTACACCCCAATGTCCTTGGGTGGTGCAAACAGTGAATGCTTTTGGCTGCTAACTGGAAGGCTGGAGGTTCAACTCCACCCAGGGGTGCCTCAGAACAAAGCCTCGGCTATCTACTTTTTAAAAATCAGATGGTGAAGACTCCGTGAAGGGCAGTTCTGACACACATGGGATCATCATACATGAGTCAACATGATGGCAGCTGTCTACCACCCCCAATACTGGGTGAGTGGCCCCCCTAACCCCATGAAGGACAGTTCTGACACACATGGGATCATCATACATGAGTCAATGTGATGGCTACTATCCACCACCCCCAGTACTGGGTGAGTGGCCCCCCTAACCTCATGAAGGGCAGTTCTGACACATGTGGGATCATCATACGAGTCAACATGATGACCACTGTCCAACACCCCCAATACTGGGAGAGTGGGCCCCTCAAACCATCTTGCAGAAAGCCACACTGAACATAGGCTGTGTTCCTCCCTCATGTCGGAGCTCTTCTTTCCCGGAAGCACGAGGAAGGCCCAGGGAAAGCAAATGTTGTCAGGTTTACTCCTCCGGAGATGCTCTCATTATTGATAGCCTCGTCTCCTCTCTGAATGCCGTCCCCTCTCACACAAGAAATGCAAAATGAGATTCTTAGAATCTGGATTTCTTTTTTCAATCCCCACATTTGGATTTGCAGATATGCCAGTATTTGGATTTGCAGGGCTGTAATTTAAAGCTGTGTCTCCCCTGGAACCGCCTGGTGAAATGCATCTTTCATGAGCCTCCTGCAGACACCCAGCTACAGGCTCAGACTTCCGAGCACAAATCAAACTCAGGTTCAACAGCAAAGGTGTGATGGCAGGAAGTGACAGGCCTCATGTCTCCCCACTGCTGCACCTCTACCAGGATAGGGCTAAAAGGTCCTTAACTCTGCAATTTGGCTACAGGATTAACAGCGAGCTGAGGTTTGGAATGGACTCACTGTCCCAGACTCCTTCTCAGGATGAAGTCTTGTCACCTCCACCCACAGGGCAGATTGCTCTGCTCCACCCTGACTGAGAGACACTGCTCTGGAGATCTGAGGGAGCAAGCAAATAAAATATAGAAGCTAGGAGAGAGAGTGTCACGAGGTAGCCCCTGCCTTTCCCTCCTTGGTCTGAAGGTCTAGTAATAATTCAACGAAAGTGGGACTCTTCATGCAGTTTTTAAAGCCAGAGAAAGGCAGGTCCAGAGGGTTAAGGAAATAGCTACAGGCCAGTACCTCTTAGAAGTAGAGATGGGCCCAGCCCTCACCTACTGTGAAGACAAGCCCAGCCGTCAACAGAAAATAAATTTAAAAAATTAAAACAAAGAAACAAACATGAATGAATGAATTGCCCAAAGCAAGCTTATACCATTTAATGTCACTTTTATCTGACAGGCCTGTCTGTGCAACTGCTGCTGTTATGTGTGACCTCATCTGGAAGTGGGAGGCCCATTGTGAGAGTGAGGGCTGGACTGACCCACCTGCCTGATACTTCTTGCTCCCTCCTCACCACTATCCCCAGCTCCACCCTCATGAAAGGTCCTGCTTCAGGGAGGGTAATGAGTGGGGTGGAAAGGCACACAGTGGGTGTGGCCCAAAACTTTCAGTGTTTATATTGGGAAAGTCCTGGGCAAACAAGGTGTTATGGGTTGAATTGTGTTCCCCCGAAATATGTTAGAATCCTAAGCCCTTTGCTTATGAATGTACAGGCAGTTCCTGGGTTATGAATGTCCAACTTACGTACAACTTCTACTGGCCTTTTAAGCAGGGATTTGAACCCATTTTCACTGATTCTGTCATGGCCAACAAAGCAAAACAGAAATACATCCAATATTTTACAATGGCGGTTCATCATGGTAACTGGAACAGAAAAATTATGGGTCAAAGTCCTGGAATGGAAGACTCAGAAGAGGTGCAGTGAGTCCTTTCAGGAACCAGACACATGAGACCAGATTATCGGCAGGACTGTGGAGAGCAACACACATTCAAAGGGGCTCAGTCAGTTGCAGTCTTTGAGCAGGGCACCACTGTCTTTGAGGAGAGCACCACCATCTTTGAGCAGGGCACTGCTATCTTTGAGCAGGGCGCCTCTGTTTCCTCTTTGCTCAGGGTTGGAAGCCCTGCTTCAATGTTATGTAAATTTGCTCTCACTTTGAAACAAGTGAACCAACCCCTCCTGCTACAAATTGTCCATCACAATCACCTTCACTTGCTGCACATGCAGCTTTTAAATCATTGAAAAGACTTCAAACCTTTTCTTGTACTAAAGCAGGGCTAAATAAAAAACATATGCATCTGTTTTGACTAACCTAAAAATTCTTAAAGACACAGCAAAGAATTGCCTTCATAACCTGGGGACTGCTTTGTTAGGGTCTTCTTTGTTATGGTCATGAAGCATATCAGTGTAGGATGTGTCTTAAACCTAATCATTTTTGAGCAGATCAGACACAAAGAAACAAACACAAAGAGGGGAAAGACATGGAGGCCACATGGAGATTGACAAGGAATTCAGAATGCTGGGGTTACAGAAGCTGAGACAAGGATTTTCTCCCAGAGATCGAGCCTTCCCTTAGAGCCAGTACCCTGAATTCAGGCTTCTAGTCCCCTAAACTGTAAGAAGATAAATTTCTGTTCATTAAAGCCATCTACTTGTGGCATTTCAGTTACAACAACACTAGAAAGACACTAGGACAAGTTGGTCACCGTACACCCAGAAGACATACCGCCCTCCCTGCCTCAGATCTGCCCATTTCTGGATGCACAAACAAATGTATAAGTGGTATAACTGAAGAAGCTTGGTGTAGTGTAGAAAAATAGAACTGAAGCCAGTCAAATTTGCATTTGAATCCACCCTTACCCATTTACAATGGATAAGAGTAATACTGACCTCCCTAGGCCTTTGTATTCTCATGTGAGAAATGTAAATAACAGGACTGGTATGGAGATTTAGTAAGGTGATGCCCACAATAAATAGTTATCCTTCCACTCCCCATATTTAAATTCTCATCTGGCTCTCGTAGTCCGTAAATAAAGCCTGGCATCATCTATGTTGTTGTTAGCTGCCTGGACTCATAATGACTCCAGAAATAGATGGGACCATTGTGACCAGAGGGTTTTCATGGTCTGAGTTTCAGAAGTAGATCACAAGGCCTTTCTTCCTAGTCCATCTTAGTCTGGAAGCTCTGCTGAAACTTGTTCAGAATCTAGCAACACACAAGCTCCACTGACAGACAGGTGGTGGCTATGCTTGAGGTGCAGTGGCCTGGAACTGAACCTATGTTTCCAGCAGGGTAGGTGAGAGTTCTACCACTGACCCACCACTGACTCACAATATCTTCTTAGGCTCCATGATTTACAGGGAGCTCCAGAAGTGCAGTAGTTAAAGTACTCACCTGCTAACCAAAAGGTCAGTGGTTCAAATTCACCAGCCACTCCATAGGAGAAATATGTAACAGTCTGCTTCCATAACGATTTACAGCCTTAGAAACCCCATGGAGCAGTTCTACTCTGTCTTACACATTCTCTACAAGTTGGAATCAACTTAAGGGCAATGGGTTTGGTTTCATTTTGGGTTTTCACATACACTGCCTCATCTGAGGGTTCACAAGTGAAGCAAATATTATCATCAGCCCCACTTTAGAGGCCCCAAGATCACATAGCTAGCAAATGGGACTCCAATCTGGGTCACTGGCTAATTTCTAATATCATTCACCTCTTGGAATCACAACAAAACACTAGCAGTGAGTAACAGGTGCAGGTAAGGTACGGAAGGGATGGAGGTACCTGTTTTCTGCAAACTCACTCAGCTGCCTGTGGTCATGAGCCTGGGGCCCCGTCTGGGGAACAGGCAGTGTTCCAGATTGCTAATCAGGTGAGTCTGCCCTCGTGCTCCTGTTTGTACATTATTGCAGTGAACAATTTCAATCGAGCTCTCCACCACACCTGCTGAGTCAGGACTGATGCTTTGTCAGGTAGAGACATCAATTCTCCATTATTCCTCACTGGGCTGAGCAGAATTTCTGTGAGAGTGACTAACTAGCATTCAACACAACTCATACTTATTGAATGCCTCTTTCAAGGAGGTGTGACACTTGGGTCACTGATGAGGGGGAGGAAGCTACAGTCTGGCTGAGAATTCAAATCCAATGAACATTTCTTGATTGACCTGCTGCTCTTGGGGAAGGTGCCTTCATAGACACTATCCTTTGTTCATCAGGCTCCATCAGCCTAGCCTGCCTGGTCTCTCTATAGTGTGTCTCTTTGTGCAAACCTGCTTCCTTTCTCACCTTCAACACCTTTTGTCCCAGGGCCACCACCAGAGTGACAGCCTTAAAACCCCAAAGGTGTGGCCACCACTCCAACTGCACTTCTATCAGAGCCCCTATTACTGCTTGTGCTCAAGTCACAACCATCTTTTTTCTTTTATTCCAAACATCTGATTCCTTCCCCACTCAGATCCACGCTCTTGGTGCTCCCTGTCCCTGGAAGGCCAGCGCTGGCTCCTTCTCACACTTTGAGTCTCAGCTCAGGGTCCTCTTCCTCAGCAGTCCCTCCCTATGGGAGTTAAGGCTGTGTGTCAACCTGCCTAGGCCGTGGCTTTGAGTGGCTGAACAGCTGGCTGTAGTTAGTCCCAATGATGAGATTGTAATCACCTCCATGGTGGAATCTACTGTGAGAAGCAAGTCATTGTCTTCAGTAATTGTGGCCTGCTCCCAGTATATAGGGAGACACTTCGAGAATAGTCTCAAGCTTTTTGGTACATCTGGAACCTCCATTTCACTTGCTGTGTTGCCTGCCAACCTTGGGACTGTTCCTGGACTCAAACTAGTAGCCTGCTGTGTTCCCTGCTGCAAAAACGGCAAGGAGGCCACATCTTCTGACCTCCTTTAACTGCACAAAAGGAAGACAGAGTCACTATCAGTAATCCAAGGCCTATTCCTGCAAGGCTAGACATGCTGCCTCCCTCCAGCCCTTACACCAACTGTTCATCCTGCAGTACCCAAAGTCTAAATGCTGAGTTCGATAATTCACTGCAGCGGCCACACAGAACTCACAGATTGTGGGGTTTATTAGGGAAGCACCAGACTACAATTCAAGTTCAGGGAAAACGCTCAGTCTCTCTCAGCCTGCCGTCTCTCAGCCAACAGTCTCTCACAGTCTCTTTCCCAGCAGTGCGTGTCCCTCAGTGTCTCTCTGAGAAATGCCTGTCTCTTGCGTCTCTTTCCCAGCAACACGTGTCTCAGGAGCACGTTCTTCTTCAGCCAGCAGTCAGAGAGACTTCTGCCTCTAGGAGGCCTCCTTTTGAGTCTGGCAGAGTGGCCAAACCAACCAATCATAATATCAGAATTCTAAGCACCTGAGAGAGAGCGAACTTGCCAGAACATTACTTGGTGCTGCTCCCAACAGAAATACCCCAGGTGGATGATTTTAACAATCAGAAGCTACTCAGTTTCTCACAGCAAATTCCACCGTGGAGTTTACAAAGACTTACGGCTAGAAAAGCCATACCAGGTAATTTACTACACCATACCTGCTAATCTTAAGACTGCCATTTTACCTGCCGACCTTGGGTTTGTCAGCCTCAGCAGCCAGCAGCTATCTGAGTTACGAGATGCCTATGGCTCCAATGGACCTGAAATAAGAGGCAGAGCTGAAGCCCAAGTTGAGTGGCCTTCACCCACCGCTAAAGTTGGCATTCTGAATTTGGACTTCTAGTCTCCTACACTGTAAGGGAATAAATTCATGTTTGTTAAGCCATCTACTTGTGATATTTTTGTTAGAGCAGCACTAGAGAACCAAGACACTCCCGACCATCTTATCTAAAGCAGGCATTTCTCCAGCACATACTCCACAGTGCCAATTCCAGAAAAATAGTTGCTGTCGAGTCAATTCCAACACATGGTGACACCAAGTGGGTCAGAGTAAAACTATGCTCCAGAGGGTTTCCAGTGGCGAATTATTTTGGAAGTAGATCACCAGGCCTTTCTTCCAAGGCACCTCTGGGTGGACTTGAACCTCCAACCTTTGGGTTAACAGCTGAGCATGTTAACCATTTCTACCACCCAGAGACTACTCGTACCAGTTACTCAATCCTATCCCTCTATGTTATTTTCTTCATGACCCTTGGAAATTCTTGTTGTTGTTGTTGTTGTTTGCTGTCAAGTCGGTCTCAACTCATAGCGACCCCTCCTTGGGTTTCCGAGGCAGTATCACTACGGAAGTAGAATTGCCCAACCTTCCTTCCGAGGAGTGGCTGGTGGGTTTGAACCGCCAGCCTTCTGGTGAGCAGTCAAGTGCCTTAGGCACTATGCTACCAGAGCTCCTTGGAAATTCTTACTTATCCCTTTATTTACCTATCACTGGTATCCTCCCATCAACCCATAAATGCCTTTAAGAGCTGGTACTGTCTGTTATATCCACAACTGTATGCCTAGAGCCCAATAAAACTAGGAACTCAAATATTTGTTAAATACTGTAGCATCTGTTTATTTCTATTTACAACAAAGTGGTTAAGAGCACAGACCTTGAAGAAAAACAGACCTATGCAATCTTCCCACTTCCATCTGGGAGAAGTCACTGAACCTCTCTACACTTAATTCTCCTTTATAGAATAATCATGCACTCACTAGCTCTGGTAGCATAGTGCCTAAGACACTTGACTGCTAACCAGAAGGCTGGTAGTTCAAACATACCAGCCACTCCTCAGAAGAAAGGTTGGGCAATCTACTTCCATAGTGATACTGCCTTGGAAACCCAAAGAGGAGTTGCTATGAGTCAGGTCCGACTGAACAGCACATAACAACAACACTAAATGTAGTTATCTGTATTAATTTTGGAGTTGTGTTTTACTGCTACTAATCCAAGACCCCTGATCACAGGTACTTTGTCATTCATCGTTGGGTCCATACACCTTGACACCTCCACTCACACTCTCAGCATCCTCTACTTTCCCTTCTTGTAGGATGTGTCACACTGTACTAAGGAGTCTGCTTGTTTTTCTGACTCTCCCACTAGGCTAAGCTCCATGTGGACATGAGGTTCTTTCAAACCTAGCACAACACCTGTCTTATTTGTTGAACAAGTCAACAGCGACTCTGACTTAGCAGACTTAGAAAGTCTTTAAGAAATATATTTTCAAGTCAAATAGATGACTCCACAGTCACAGTGGGAGACTGTAATACACCACTTTCAAAGAAAGAAAGAACAACTGGAAAGAAACTGAACAAAGATGCAGAAGAGCTAAACAATATAATCTACCAACTTGGCCTTATCGACACCTACAGAGCACTTCACCCAACAACATCACAATATACATTCTTTTCCAGGGCACATGGAACATTTTCCATGATAGACCATATGTTAGTCCATAAAGCAAACCTTCATAAATTTAAAAACAT
>NW_006921693.1:3732532-3743074 GCF_000298275.1 Orycteropus afer afer
AAAATCATTTGGCAAAAAAAAAAAAAAAAGGTGGTGGGAGCAGGTTTGCTGGTCTGATAGAGCCTGGTGGAACCACTGAGACTATGATCCCTAGCTCCTTCAAGTCTGTAATTGAACCCACACTTGTGGCTTCCAGCCAAACAAAAAACAGGCTTAGGAGTTGAACATGTACCTGAGGTAGATACTCTCCTTGGAGAGAACAATCATGGGAAAAAGAAGGGCTATTTATGCACAGGGAGACAGCTCAGGGGGCAGGGGTGCATGGAGGGATGGACACAGGGAAGAGATGACTGTCAGAAAGAAGTGGGAGGGAGCTGTTGCACTGTGATGAATTGTGGTCAATGTCATGAGACGAAGCGTATGTGAACTGCTGTATGGAAAGTGAATTTGCTCTGTAAATTTTCACACAAATCACAATAAAATATATAGTTTTTCAATCAAATTCTCGCACATGGAGACATTTTAAATACATGAATTAGGTGATATCAGGGAGTATGGGATCAAGTATGGGATCAGAGGCCAACACCGAAGCCCTCAGGGCCAGACAAGGGACCTCGGGAGAGGTGGTGGACAGGATGGCAACCGGGAAAACCTGGAAACGCCATCTTGGGCAGGGCTGGGGCACCTCTACTCAGTCCCGGCTCTGGGTTGCCATCCTGGAATGCAGGCCTGAGGGGCTCATATTTTCAGATTTTTCAAGTGGAGCTGGAAATCTGGATTTTTATACGAAATTCTCGAAGTTTTTAAATTATTAGAAACTCATTTAACTTTACTGAACACTTATTTGAGCCCAACAAAACATGTTTGGGAGCCATTTTGTAACCTCTACCCAAGTGTTCTAGGTGATCAGAGAGAAGGGGAACTCTAAACTTGTTGCTGCCAATTCCGACTCAAAGAGCCCCAAGAGGACAGAGTAGAACTGCCCTATAGGTTTCTCATTGCTGTTGAGTTGCATCTGACTCATAGCGACCCCTCCTTGGGTTTCTGAGGTGGTATCATTACGGAAGACAATTACCCAATCTTCTTTCCAAGGAGTGACTGGTGGGTTTGAACTGCCAGCCTTCTGGTTAGCAGTCAAATGCCTAAGGCACTATGCCACCAGAGCTCCTCCTAACAGGGTTTACAAGGCTGTAATTTTTACAGAAGCAGACTGCCACATCTTTCTCCTGCAGAGTGGCTGGTAGTTTTGAACCACCAACCTTTTGGTTAGCAACTGAGCATTCTAACCAGTGAACTACCATTAATGGGAGAAACGTCACACAAGACTACCAAAAGGCATTCTCTCTTTAATTGTTCATTCATTGCCTTACTAAAAAAAGAAAAAACAACAAAGTAATTCTCGATCTTTGGCAGAGGATTTTGTACAGCATTCAGCAAGTAGTTTTTGAGAACCTGCTATGGGGCCTGATACTGGGATAGTAACATGACTAAGAGACCATTCCTTCTGAGACTTTAGAGTGCGGTGGTTCAAGAAACATTGTTGAGTCACTACTGCATACCTGAACAAAACTCAACTCTGGACACCCAGACAAACAGGAGTTATTTCTCCTCTCAGCCCCAGAGTGGCTGGTAGCAAACTGCCCCTCTACTGTGTCCTACTGATTCTCTTAAGTCTGTCAAATACCACTTAGGGGCAAAGTGGTCTACCACAGTGGACAGTGCCAGAGCTGATGAGTCTGCAGACATGGACTGACCACACTGCCTCTCTGCCCAACTCTTGTGTGTAAAATGGGCCCACAGGCCCTCACATGGTCCAGACATAATATGAAGACAAGAAGGCCCCAGGCAGGGACTATCTGGTCACACGTAGATTAGGCCTAAAACTGGCCTGAAACCATTTTAATTTTCACTTCACAGCAGGAACACAGAAGACTCTTTTCCTTGTAACTTATGTTGTGATCTGAGACTTGCTGAAGGACTAACGGCCATCAAAGATTTGCCAATATTGATTTTTCAGGCTCAAAAGTACATAAGTAGACTGATTTTTCTTCCCTCAAACCAAAAAAGGTTCACAGCAGGGGTAGCATATTCCTGTTTCCACTGGTTGGAAACATTGAATAAATAATGGTGTTACCTGGAAAAACTTAGTCAAATACAACAGTGATGGAAAACAGGATAGAGGAATCTTGAGTTGCATTCTCCATTCCTCCGCAAAACAGTCTGGAGTGCTTCTGCCTAGCCACTAAGCTTGCCCATTGTAAAAGAACTGTCACCCCTGTTGTTGTTATGTGCCATCGAGTGGGACCCGACTCACAGCGACCCCTCCTTGGGTTTCTGAGACAGTATCACTACGGAAGTAGATTGCCCCATCCATCTTTATTTAAATCAACCAACCATCTTGATAGCCTACATCTTAGGTAGGAAGAATGAAACCAGCAACGGGGGAAATGTCTCTCTTGTGCTGGAGGATAACAGGCAATAATACCTGCCTACTGTCACTCCCTTCCTTAAGACAGCAGGAAGGAAATACAACCAGCAGGGGCCTCGAATTTATTTCTAATTTAAGGACAATTAGGCAATTTCTACATCCCCCACCTCCAAGACAGCCAGACCTGAAAGCTTTCTCTTCTACCTAACGAATTGCTAACTCTCTGGAAACAATGGGAGGTTACGAAGTCCTCTTTGTGCGAACTTCCAGGGACATTCAATAAATAGAGCGCTGATCTTGGAAGCCAGCCAGTAACTAAATCTTCGTTCTGTTTTAGTCTTTTTCCTATGCCAAAGTTGCACAGTTCATGTGGAAACACCTCTAAGCTGAAGCACTTCTCCAACTGTCCCTGTAAAGAGTCCTTTTTTTTTTTGTGATCTTCCGGACAAGAAGTAAGTTCTAGGAAACTAGGAAAGAAAAGAAACAAGCAAATATCCCCGTGACTGTTTCTCCTTCCTCAGGTACTCTGGAAAAGAAAGAGGCGAAGAGGAAAAAGGAACAAATAACTCTTATTCAGTCTCTCAGCTCTACACTGGCAGGTGGCTTTTGCCTTCCAACTTCTTAAAGCCACAGCTCAGAAAGATACGGACTGTGCATACGGCTTGTGCAAGCAACGACCCCGCAGCCAGCCTCAGGAACGGAAGCCGGGTTCGGAGAAGCTACGCAAACCACGACGCTCCTCGAGCCCGCCCAGCCCGCGGGTTGACTATTTACCAGAGGGATTTAAACCCGCACCGGCGCGGGGGCGTGGCCCGGGCGGAGCCGCGCGACCCGGGTGGGCGGGGCTGGGGCGGGGATCCTGTCGCCTCGGCGCCGTGTGGTAAAGGCCCGGGCTCGGGCAGCGAGCGCCTGTCTCTTTAAATGCCAGGGGCTGCGCTCCCGCCCTGGGAGCCCAGAGCCGGATCTACAATCCTGTCTCTCCCGCTCCGGCGCTTGTTGCTCCCGGCCCTGAGGGGGAGCGTCCGGCACCCGGCCGCAAGGCTCTCTCCTTCTCCTTTTTCTCGAGCCCCACCTCCCCCCGAAAGCTAGGAGAGGGGAAGCAGCAGCTCCAGCCACAGGAAGGAGGCGCAGTGCGAACAGTCATTGACCCCCCACCTTCAAGTCTTGGGGCGCTACGCAGCCGCAGGGGAAAGACATGCGTCGCTCCCCGCAGCCCAGCCTCACTGCTGCCCGCGCCGGGAGAGGAGGGATTGCAGCGCCCACACCTGCAAACTCGGTGTAGAAGTCTCGGGGTACGGCGGGCCCCCCCCCCCTCGTTCCCGACTGCCTCCACCTCTGCGGGTGAGTTTGCGCAGGTAACCTGAGCCCGAGGGCGGGCGGGGGAGGGGCGGTCGAGCCGGGAGCAGGAAGCGCCGCAGGTGAGACAGGTAGGGTGGCTCACCTGGCCGGGCCGCACTCTGGGGAAATCCTCGCCCGTTCCCCCGGGGATAGAACGGGAAGCGTGGCAGGGGCTAGTTGGGATCCAGGGGTGGGAGGAGGAGTGAGAAAGGGAGCCGAGGGTAAACTTTTCTCTTCCCTCTTCCTTCTAGTCCGCCCGGGCTGGGCAGGTAGTGCGCGGGCGGAAGCGGCCGGAGCTGCCGCTGAAGTAGCCTTTTGCCCGGGCGAGGGAAAGGGTTGGGGCCGGGGGAGACCAGCAGTTGCCCCCACTCCTGTGACTGACCCTGCAGGTGGAGAAGGCTCCGTACACTCGAGGCTCCTCCTAAAATGGCTCCAAGTGCAGGCTGCCAGTCTTCCTGCTCTGAAAAACAAATCACCCTCTTCGCGGAGGGCCTTCTGCATGGCTTCTTTTGCCTTCCTCTCCCAACAGGTGGCCCCAGCCCCTGTCCGGGAACCTGTCCCAATGACCTTTGTGGGGGTTTCGCTTTCTCCCTTCTCGGCGGTGTGAACTTGGGTCTGCAACGTGATGGGCAACCAGGTGGAGAAGCTGACCCACCTAAGTTACAAGGAAGTTCCCACGGCTGACCCCACCGGCGTGGACCGGGACGATGGGCCTCGTATCGGGGTCTCCTACATCTTCTCCAACGACGATGAGGACGTGGAGCCACAGCCACCAGCCCAGGCCCCAGATGGCAGCGGCTTGCCCGATGGCGGGCCCGGGCAGCCACTCCCGCCGCAGCAGCCCTACGACCCACAGCTGCACGAGGTGGAGTGCTCTGTGTTCTACCGCGACGAGTGCATCTACCAAAAGAGCTTCGCTCCTGGCTCGGCGGCCCTAAGCACCTACACCCCGGAGAATCTGCTCAACAAGTGCAAGCCGGGTGACCTGGTGGAGTTCGTGTCGCAGGCGCAGTACCCACACTGGGCCGTGTATGTGGGCAATTTCCAGGTGGTGCACCTGCACCGGCTGGAGGTGAGCAACAGCTTCCTGACGGACGCGAGCCAGGGCCGGCGCGGACGCGTGGTCAATGAGCTGTACCGCTACAAGCCGCTGAGTCCCAGCGCTGTGGTGCGCAACGCACTGGCGCACGTGGGCGCCAAGGAGCGCGAGTTGAGCTGGCGCAACTCGGAGAGTTTTGCCGCCTGGTGCCGCTATGGCAAACGCGAGTTTAAGATCGGCGGCGAGCTGCGCATCGGCAAGCAGCCCTACCGGCTGCAGATCCAGCTGTCTGCGCAGCGCAGTCACACGCTTGAGTTCCAGAGCCTGGAGGACCTGATCATGGAGAAACGGCGCAATGACCAGATCGGGCGCGCAGCCGTGCTGCAGGAGCTCGCCACGCACCTGCACCCGGCCGAGCCGGAGGAGGGCGACAGCGACGCGGCGCGGACTACGCCGCCACCCGGGCGCCCCCCTGCGCCGGCTACCAAGGTGGTGGACGGGGAGGCGGTGGCGCACTGACGGGCTGCGAGCACTGTTTGCAGCAGCCGTTGTCCTGGTTCTTCCTCCCTCCTCCGCCTCCTTCTGTGCCCCAGCTGGGCTCCTGGGCCTTCTGCAAACGGAGAATGGGCGATTGTGCAACTGGCTGAGGCTTGAGCTTGTGCCCTTGGACATGGAAGGAGGAGGGAGGCGGAGGGAGCAGGTAGGAGCATTGTTGGCTGGGTGTTTTACCTGTCCACTCTTCAATCTGCTGTTCTTTCCTGTGGGGCACATTATGGACTTGCCTGCCACTTAATCCTTGCTGCACCTGGGTCCACAATCGACCCTTTTTATCTACGAAAGGGTGGGAGAAAGTCCTGCACACGGATGCCTGTCTGCCGCCTGCGAGCTTCCTTCCTGCCCTGGGCTTCCAGGGTGCCCAGCACAAAGACCAGAGTTGGTTGGCCTGCCCCGGGCTGCCTGCCCCGAGAGCTGCATATCTGCCTCTCCTGCGGAGCTGTGGGTGGGATCCGGGAGGCTAGCGTGATTTACTTTATGGGATTCCTGAGTGCAGGCTGGTAAAGCCATGGCACAGTCTGGGAGCAGCAGACAAAAACCAAGCTGCCCTCTATTAAGTGTATCAAGTAGTTGCATACACTCGGGCTACAAAGACTTTGCTACCTCCTTCCCCTCAGTCCCCAAGTCATTCCTTTTCAGTAGCCAGCTCTTACTGAGTCTCCTGCTCCACAACCCCTTTCCAGGTTACAAGTAAATCATTGTCATGGGCCTGCGAAGGGAAGGATTCAATTAAGGGTTTGGTCTGCCGCCTTTGTCTCTCCTGCTGTGGTAGGCACTTAAAGCTGCGATATTTGTTATCAAAGGAGGGACTGGTCCTTTGTGTCCCTGATGTCATTAAACCTGCTATGTATGTTCATCTGCTGGTCGCAGATGGGGCTGTCTGGTGCCGCCCCATAAGGTACCCACTATAGAAGCATCCATGCAGGGCTGCCTTGGCAAGAATCCTTTCATCTCTGCCCAGCACCCCCCCTTCCTGAACATTGAAGCGAAGTCTTTATAAAGCTTATGGTTTTATTGATGATCCTGAGATCCAACACCCCCCCTTCCCCCAATCTCTGCCCTGCTTCCCATTCCTGCTTTTGTTTTGCTAGTGGTGAAATCTTAGGCTGGAAGCTTAGTTCAGTGGTAAAATGCTTACTTTGGTAGCCATACCTGGCACAATTTAATTCGAAATGCCAAGTCTTGTTTCCTGCAGCAGTGTCCTTGTTGATCAGAAAATGCCCCTTCTGATTGCTCCCCCCACTAAGAGGCGTGGCATAAATAAATAAATGTCCCCTGACGAGGCAGTGACTGAAGCATAGGCTGGTGGTTGTGGGAGCTGATAGTGGCAGGCTGTGCTGATACTATCTGGGTTGGCCTCTGAGTTTCTGTTTGCTTGACTACAAAGCTTTAAACATTTTTACAACCTGGCCAGTGTTTTTGTGTGAGCTCCTTAATGATGTCTGGCCTGGATTCCAGAATGCTTCTACTGGTGCCCATTGGCGTCGTTAATTGTGATTTCAGACATTGAGTAAGCGTGTGGGGTCTTTTTTACCCCTTGGGAGTCATTAGAGACAACTCTGTCCGAGTCATTGTGTGACCTAGTTCTGAAAGTTGGAACACCTGAGCATTCCACAGCTAGAGCCAGCCTTTGGCTCCCTGCCTGGAGATCCTTGCGTCAAATCCCCAAGTCAAGACTTGAAGGATTTTCTTGTATGCTGGTTTTTTTTTTTCCCCCAACCTGGAAGTTGAGGCCACAGTTCTTAAAAGCTCTGACCTTCATAACACCTCAAAAGGAAATCTTTTCATAACAAGGGCATGAGCTGTATTCCCTGTTCACAGTGATCACCAGACAGGTCTTACTGAGTTCATTTTTAAGATAAACCCACTTTCCAGTTCTGCTGGGGCTTTTGAGGAGAATAAACCTCTTATTGGAAGTGTAGATTCTTTATCTAGTTCGTACATTTCATCTCACAGCTTTGTACTTATATTCTCTGGCTCATGGAAAAAGAGCAAGATAAATGTGGCTTAAGACATTTAAAAGAGCCTACTGTACCTAACAGCCCCTTGGTTGTATAAATCTCTAATGAGCTGGGCTGCTAACTGAAAGGTGGGAGTTTCAGGTCTACCCAGAGGTTCCTTTGAAGAAAGGCCTGGTTTTTGAAAAACTCAGCCACTGAAAACTCTGTGGAGCACAGTTCTGTGTTCTACGCTGACACACATGAGGTCTCCATGAGTCAGAATCCACAGCAGCTGGTTGGTGTTTGGTGGTTTTGTTTTTTTTTGGAGGGAGGTGTTACTATACCTAATCTGAATTTTCTTTTATTCTTAACACAGCCATGAAATAAAAAGTAATGGCCATGTGCAGATAGCAGGAGAGTGGAGTGGGACAGCACTGTCCCACAGGTCTGGGCCAACCAGCTGTTTCCTGCCCCCTATTCCCCCTCCTTTCCCTCCAAGTGAGGAATCAGTGTCTGGTCACGGTGAGGTATGTTACTGGGTGCCGGCCAGTCAATTTCAACTCAGTGAGCATCATGGGACAGCAGAACTGCCCCACAGTGATTTTTCTAGGCTGTAATCTTTATGGGAACAGATTGCCAGTGTTTTTCCTCCCACGGAGCCACTGGTGGCTTTGAACCACCAACCTTTCAGTTGGCAGTCAAGAACTTAACCATTGGGCCACCAGGGCCCCTTGCACTGGGCTACTGCGGTGGCTACCTGTGTTACAAGTGGACTGCTCTTTCTGAGAGGTTTCAGCTAAGAAGGACTGGTATAAAGTCTGCACCCATTAGTAGCGTTCAGCTGCTAGAGAAGAGGTCTGTGGTACCAGAACTGGAAGATGAACTACAATAAGAAGCAGACTCATTCCAGGTGCCGCTTTCTCACACATTTGCACAGCGTACCAGGGATGGGAAATACAGAACACTTAGTAACTCCATGAAGTTTTCTTAGGAATGCAGCCATGAAGGTTCCAAGAAAGGGGAAATCGAATCAACTCCTGGCTGTCCTCAAGATGGCAGTGTTTTGGATGAGTGGCTTTTTAATACCCCAGCAATGGCTACACCTGGCACTTTAAAAAAAAGTAATAAGTATATTTAATAATTTCTGTTTCTCCTTAGGAATAAAATCTTAGTGCTATTTTGTACTGTGAATCACCGATGCTCTTTGAAGGAAAGAGATACTGATGCTACTGTTGTTCAGAGGCCCTGGCAGTTACGGATAAGTAGGACACCCCATTGAAATGTAAGCTAAATGAAATCAGACAAATTCTATTTTCTTACCTGAGCAAATATTTTATTGAGACTGCTTATGTAGGTCAGAGGAGCCCCCAACTTGAGCAACACAGCTTTTTGTATCGAAAGAACTCATACTTTTTGTAGATTTTATTCCACATTTAATTTAAAAATGACTTTGTAGCACTAAAACTCCTAGCTAGCAGAAGACTCTACTCTGGACCTTTAAAGAAATTTTTAGTTTTTATGAAAAAACAAAAAATAAATAACACTTAGTGGTTATACTTCTCCTGTCTTTGGTGCTTCTGGCCCTAATTGCACCCTCAGACAGCACCACTACTACATGGAAACATATTTTTGGAAGCAAAACTTTACTTTTATATGACATATGCTATGGAGAGCTAAGAAAATTTAAGGACTACTTGTTTTCTATTTTTTTTTTTTTTTTTTAACAAAATGATATTCACTGTCAAAGACTTTTACTATTCTGTGTCTGAACTTTTTTTTTTTAATAGAAATTAGAATAATCTAGTGTGATCATTACAGATGGATTCCTTTGGAAAGTTACATTTTATTTGTGAATTTCTAAAAAAAAAAAAAAATCAGGGTAACTATAAACTTCACTGGTTTATTCATCTTCACATTGTATCATTTTGTTGTCTGTAATACTTGTGACCTTTGGAGAATTTCATCGACTTGCAGGATAAATGCCACTTGCATTTCATTTCCCCATGAATTACATAAACTTTATTTTTGTTGAAGGTTGTGTGTTAAATCAATGTTACATTCTCACTCCACTTCTTGAGAAGGAAGTTCTGATTGAAAATTGTATCATTTCCTTCAAAATGAAGGGCTGTGCTTAGTTAAATAAAAGATTGATGATATCTTTTAAACTGTTTGTTTTCACTGTTTGATTTATTAACACAAAACCTGTCAGTCTTTTGGAAAACTGTGAAGTTTCCAATAAACCAGAGTAAACTAAATTTATAGTTATCTACGTTTGTGTATATTTACCTTTTTCTGCCATTTCTTGGTCCACATTCAAGCTATTCAATGTGTTTTGGTTTCCTTGAGACTATTGTGTATCAGTTTTGCATTACTCCATAAACATTTTGACAAATTTCGTTTAGTAGCCAAAAACCCTCCCATCATTTACTGTGTAAGAATTAATCACCCATTGCCAGGCTATCTGTTCATGAAAAATGTTTTCTGAATACATATAAATTTTCAGTACACATTGATTTTCAGAATCAATGCTGAAATTGCTGGAAATCACACTCACATTTTGACATCTACACAAGAATTTTGGTATTAAGATGAATAACCCATGTTGCATCTTCGGTCCAGTTCCACATCTAGTGAGAACATGTTCACCACACGCGGCACGTTTGGCGTGATTTGGGATGCTTGTGCCACCAATTGGTCAAGGAACAGATGTAGCACCTGGGATTGGGGTGGGAGAGGTCATCCATACTGACTAGGCCTGTGTTTGAAGCTACTGTCATCGATCCTGCTGTGTGCTTTGAGAGCCTGGACTTGGTCTCCAGGCTCCTGTGAGCGTTTTAATTGGGAAGAAAGTTGAGTGCTAAAGATTAAGGGGGTCCAGGTGGCAATGAGACCAGTTGCCCCTGGAGTGGGCAGCTTTCTGGCCAGCAGTCAGATGCCTTAGGCACTATGCCACCAGAACTCCTGCACACACAATAGGAGAGCATAAGAGAACATGCATTTATTCCTGGGTGAATGTGGTGGAGACTGCTATTCTATTTCCTCTAAGTGGACTGGGCTTGCATAATGTAGGGAAATGACATGTTTGAAAATGTTTAAAAGAACCTCAAAGTGGACAGACAGGCAGAGAATATTTGCAGAAGGGCTTTTATTTCCTTTTGCTGAATTTACTGGGTAAACTACCACTTATTAAACCAATATAGCAATTCTATCTGCAGAGTAGATGCAAAAATGGCTTGTGTCTGCTTTGCAATCTGCATGAGGTAAGAATTTATGAAGAGCTAGAGGAGCTCTGGTAGCATAGT
>NW_006921693.1:3744414-3749669 GCF_000298275.1 Orycteropus afer afer
TGTGGAGAGGCTGGTGGGTTTGAACTGCTGACCTTTTGGTTAGCAGCAGAGTGCTTAACTGCTCCAACATCAGGGCTCCAAAAAGTCTCCTCTTCGTGTTCCTAGGATTCATCTGTTTCTCACTGGGACTCCTTATGCAAGATGTCGTCAGACTCATGGGTCTGATGCTTAACATGTGCACACACAAGAACCACACCAGTAGCCGCCGAGTCAATTACAATTCATGGCAACCCCATGGGTGTCAGAGTAGAACTGTGCTCCATCAGGTTTTCGGTGGCTGTTACCTTTCAGAAGGAGATCACCAGGCCCTTCTGCCAAGGCACCTGGGGTGGATTTGAGCTGCCAACCTATCGGTTAGTAGCCAAGTGCTGGACTCTTGGTGCCACCCAGGGACCCTGATAGCTAACACAGTACCAGGCAGAGACAGACCCTTGCTGAAAGTTCCAAGGAGTAATGAATTTTGGGGTTCAGATTTGCCAAGCAGAAAGCCCCCGTGTAACTTCAGGCAAGGGCTTGATTCGTGACTGGTTTGGGGAGAGTGAGTGTAGCACTGGGTGTTGAGATGGTTTGCACAGGGAGATGGAATGAGTGGCTCCACCAGCCCCCCCTCCAGAACTGGAGTTGTACTGCTAATGCTATCGTTACTTACTTTGTGACCCGGGGAGGAAGTGGGGCGTGCATTCGGGCTGAGAAGTGCCACCCACCAGCTTGATGGGAGTGATGGTAAAATGGAGCCTGAGGTTTTAGAGCCTGTCTGCTGCAGCTTTGGAATCCTGGTCAGGGCAAGCCACTGGTACAGTACAGTCCCTAGAACAGTAGCTGTGACGATGGGCTTCAGCATAGCAAATATGGTGAGGATGGCTTAGGAGCGAGCAGTGTTTCGTTCTGTTGTACCCAGGGTCCCTATGAGTCGGAGCCATCTCGTCAGCATCTAACAACAGAGCCTTCTGGGGCTTGACCACACGCGACTCAAAAGATGAGCTTTCGGTGACAGCTTGAAAGATTAGCTAGGAATCTTCGAGGGCTGTGAGTTTACGTTAATAGAGGAGCAACAGCTCAGAAAAGAGGGTGAGAATGGTTATACAACTCCAAGACTGTCATCAATGTCACTGACTCTGACATGTAGAACCTGCTGACTTGGGGTGTGTTTTACTGTGTATATTCTCAACAACAACAAAGTAAAATTGTTTAGCGAACAGGTTAGAAAAAATTGAAAAGAGCTTTCTGCTCCTGGCTGTGGGCAACTTGGGCTGCGTGGTTAGCTCCCAAAGCCAGGGATCTTGTATTCAGTCACTTCTTTTTAGCCACATACCTTTGAGGATTCTCAGTTATCCCAGAGGATCTGACCTGGGCACATGGAATCGAACAGTATTGAAGGCTTTGCAGTCAAACCACCTGCTCTCTCTGTTCCAGGCTCTGCTACCATCAGCAGTTGCATAAAGACAGGGAATCGTGGGTGGAAATCCTGGGTGGGGCAAATGGTAATGCACTCAGCTAACTGAAAGGTTGGGGGTTCAAGTCCACTGAGAGTGCCTCTGAACAGAGGCCTGGGGGTCTATTTCTGAAAAATCAGCTACTGAAAATCCTACGGAGCACAGCTGTATCTGACACACACAGGGTCACTGTGAGTCAGTCAACCCCATGGTCACTGGTCTTTTAATCTTGGCAGGAGTTATGCACTCTTGGAAACTTAGTTTCCTCTCCTGTACATTGGGGCTTGGGAACTTTGCCAATTTGTTTCACTTCCCTGAACTTCAGTTTTATTTGTAAAGTAAACATTATAATAACATCTGACTCAGGTGATGGTGTGAAAACACAATGAGACAATGTGTGCAGACTGGAAGCCTGTTGCCTGTTGCTGAGTGGATTCTGACTCAGAGTGACCCTGTAGGACAGAGTAGAACTGCCCCATAGGGTATCCAAGGCTATAAATTGTTACAGAAGCAGTCTGCCACATCTTTCTGCCATAGAGCAGCTGGTGGGTTCGAACCGCCCACCTTTTGGTTAGCATCTGAGTGCTTAACCACTGCACCATCAGGGCCCTTTAATGTTTGCAAAGCCCGGTTTACTAGATTTGCTGATTGGCTAGATGAAATCTGAGGGGCTCTGGTGGGGCAATGGCTAAGTGCTGGACTGCTGACCTAAAAGCTGCAGTTCACACCCACAGAAGCTCCTCAGGAGAAAAGCCCTGGCAGTCTGCTCACATAAAGATGACAGCCTAGGAAGCCCTATGGGGCAGCTCCACGCTGTCCCATAGCGTCACCATGAGTTGGAATCGACTGGACAGCAAAATAGAGAAAATCTGGGGCAGTGCTTGTGTTCAATGCCTTTATTCAAAATAAACACGGTCACTGTCTGGGAGAGAGGTTTTCCTTTCACTCGGGAGAGTCTCTCAGTCAAATACAAGAAACTGGCAAGATAACAGAGGCCGTGAATTAGTACTTCACTTTTTTAATAGTTGCCGTAGTGTCTAAAAATGTTTCCTGGGCCTTAATCTTCATTGGATGCACCATTTACCTTGTTTACACATTTTATTATGTTTTCTCATGAATCCAACACACACTTATTGAGTACTTCTGAAGTACCAGACACTGGGTAGTCAAGGGGGTCGGAAGGGGTATTGCAGTAATAATATAAATGACGAAGCTGCCTTGCCCACACTGTCCTATTTTCATCACAATAGTCTTTCTGGACAAATAAGAATGTTGTCTTCATTTTGTAGTTGAGGAAATAGCTTTGGAGAATCGAGGTGTCTGTGGTCACATCGTGAAGGCCAGCTCCCGGTCTGGAACAGAAATGTTGGTCGTCAAAGCCCCAGGCTGTGGTCCCTCCATTCAAAGATCTCTGACCAACCCCATCCCCTTGTCCCCTGGTCCACTCTTCCCTTCTTCTTAACCGGAACCAGTTGTTCTGTCAGCCTCAACTCATGGTGACCCCATGTGTGTCTCAGTGGAACTTTGCTCCACAGGGTTTTCAATGGCTGATTTTTCAGACATGGATTACCAGGCCTTTCTTTCAAGGCATCTCTAGGTGGTCTCAAACCGCCAACCTTTTGGTGAGCAGCCAAGCACAGCCATTTGCACCACCCAGGGCCTCCCCCTTCTCCTTATTCCAGGAGAATATTCAGAACCCTCTTCTCTCCCCACATCTGGCATGTAGCGTTATCTGAATAAGGAGCCCTGGTGCTCAACGGTTAAGTGATTGCCTGCACACTGAAAGGCTGGTGGTCTAAACCCACCCAGCATCTCTGCAGGAGAAAGACTTAGTGATCTGCTTCCATAAAGTTTACAGATCTGGCTCTGCCAAGAAAACCTTGTGGGACTGTTTTGCTCTGTGACATGGGGTCCCTATGAGTGGAAGTCAAGTCGATGACACCTAACATTGTCTGCATAGCACCTACGTTTCACTGTTGCTGGAGCAAGCCTCCAGGCGAGGCTCTGGGAGGCAAGAAGAGGCAGACCCCATGGATTTTGAATATCAACAGGCCACCTGAGAGTGCATGTCCACCATCCATAATTCCCCCAGTCTCCCCAAGGCTGACCACTGTGACAGGCCCTCCTCAAACTGCCCCTCTGCTTTCTGCCCTACTTTGACTTTTTCCCCATCAGGCAGAGCTCACATAGGCCTGTTCGAAGTTAGGGCTCCCGGCTGGACTAGCTGTGTGACTTTGGGCAAATCAATCCCTTGTCTGAGGCACCTTGTTTTATATAAGACTTAGGCATGTAGAGTGACTGTTGATTGGTTACCTGAGAGAACACAAGTCAAACACATCATGAGCAGGTGTGGATTATCCAATAAGCAAGGTAAGCATGGACTTACTTGTGCTTACTTACTAGTCTGCAGTGAACTATAAGAATAATAAGTAAGCACAAATAAGCTCGTGTTTACCTTGCTTACTGGGTGCTCTGTCCCTGACAGGGACTGTAAATTTGAAAAGGGGCTTTGATTCTGTAGGAAGGTGCTGTG
This sequence comes from Orycteropus afer afer, assembly GCF_000298275.1. Taxonomy (NCBI): domain Eukaryota; kingdom Metazoa; phylum Chordata; class Mammalia; order Tubulidentata; family Orycteropodidae; genus Orycteropus; species Orycteropus afer. The sequence goes on from NW_006921693.1 coordinate 3,748,381, forward strand.
ACGTTGGAGTGAGACAGATGCCAGCTATTCCTACAAGCAGATTCTCTAAAGTGGTGAAAAAATGTGCGATTGCACACTATAGATTAATAAGTAAGCACAAGTAAGGCCATGCTTGCCTCACTTATTGGGCAATCTGACACTGATTATGAAGCCTGGCACCCTTGAGGTGTGACTTGGCAGCCATGTTAGTTTTCTGTCTCTGGCTCTGCCACGAATGTGATGGGTGACCCTGAGCAAGTCCCCCACCACGCTAGGACCCTGTGGCTCCATTTCTGTGTGAGGAAGAGTGTAGCTTCTAGCACCCGACTGCATCAGTCTATGACAAGTTTCCAAGGGGAACGTCATCCTTTGAGATGGTTATAGAAGTTGATACTTGCTCTACCTTTGTTCAAATTAATGTTGATTCCTTAGCTGTCACCCTAAGCATTCACATAAAAAATTAGTAATGATGATAATAAGAATACTGAAAAATCAAAAACTTACTGCCAGCGAGTTGTTTCTGACTCATAGCGACCCCCATTGGGTTTCCGAGGTTGTAAATCTTTACGGAAGTAGATTGCCCGGTCTTCCTTCCATGGAGCAGCTGGTAGGTTTGAACTGCTGACCTTCTGATTAAGCCTCAGTTTCAGGGAGCTCTCTTTTTGTGAAAAGTGGGGAGCATGTATAAAATTTTTCTCCTTCACTTCATTTCCCCCAGCCTGAGGGCTGGATGATGTCTAGCTGGTCTTAGCAAGCCTTAAGACACTTCTCTGCAGGACCCCTTTGCTGGATTCCCCAGGCCAAATCACATTCCTAGCTAGACCTGTGTGGATTCATTCTTTAAGCATTTAGTGAGGTCCACCAGGCACTGCTTCCCACTGGGTCTAGAAAGAGGACTAGCACATGGTCTGTCTGCCCCAGGTGCCCACATTTCAATGAGGAAGAAAGACAGATAAACAATAAATAGCAGTATCTTGTAATAAAGTGTGATGATGGAAGAAAGGCAAGTCCAGGCATATGGCAGCCTGACTGGGCACTAGCCCCATATGATGGGGATAGGAAGGGAACTCAGGGTTGGCTTTCTAGGGAAGATTAAGCAGGAGCAGGACGTCTTATCAGAGTAAGATTGTGACATAATCCTGCTCCCATATCGTTAAATCCTTATTTTAGCAGTGAAGCACACATTTCTTTTTGTAGACGGCTGATGGAGTGTGGAGGACACAAAATCAAAACAGCTGCTATGGTTGTTGTTGCTGTTGTTATGTGCCGTCGAGTCAGCCCTGACTCATAGCGACCCCTCCTTGGGTTTC
>NW_006921693.1:3753544-3754792 GCF_000298275.1 Orycteropus afer afer
AAAAACTTTGATGGTGCAGACAGACATTTTCAAATATGGAGGCACTCATCTCAGGACACAAATGGCATATGGAGGCACTCATCTCAGAACACAAACGGCAGGATCAACAGGAAGCAAAAGGTCAGGATGTAAACAGTTTGTTCCTAGGAAGAATATGTATAACTGAACTGACTGACGTCACTCACGCAGGGGCAAAACTCACTACCCCTAGCCAAATGGCTGATCTTTACATGTCAAAGGACTCCAAAGCTGAAGTTGACTCAGTCATCAACCCCTTACCTTTCTCTGTTCTCTATGCATAAAAACCTCTAACTTGATGGACAGTGGAGAGCTATGTATGTTTATTTACACTGCTTAGCTTGCGATGCATTATTCCTCAGTAAAATGCCTTTTCTTTCATTCTTAATAGAGTATGATTTTCTTCTTTGACATTTCTGGTATCAGGAGTAGGACTTCAAAGTTGCATTATCTTTCATGATCCCTGGGGCATCTGGACATGAGCATTGTACCTGCTGAGCCATCTTGGGCTCTTCACCTCTGCAGATTCTCAGGAATTGTCCACGGTAAAAATCCTCTTGAATCCAAGTTTTACCCCATTGTGTTGATGACTTTTTGAGTTTTACTGTGGATTTATTTTGGTTCTTACAAATAAAAGTTTGCATTACTATAATTGTCATTATAAAATGGGGAATGCCATGTCTAAAAGAGATTTGGAGCCACCTTCTGGGGCTCATGCTCACCACATGGCCAAGCATTATGATGTTTTATCTGCATATTCTTGCGTGTCTGGCATAATTTTACTTGAGACAGTTTGGAAAATCAGTGATTACTTTGGAGTTCTGTTGATCTAAATTAACTTCTGTACAGTAAGTTAGAGAACCAAGGCTCCAAATTAAACAGTTCTCATGAATTTTCTATTTTTATTGGTATATTGACACCTCTAAAAGACAGCAAAGGAGCCCTGGTGGTGCAGTGGTTAAGGCTGCTAACCAGAAAGTCAGGGGTTCAAACCCACCAGCTGCTCTGTGGAAGAAAGGTGGGGCATTCTTCTTCCATAAAGATTTACAGCCTTAGAAACCCAGTGAGCGTCACTATAAGTCAGAATAAACTCAATGGCAATGATTTTGGTGTTTGGTTTGGAAAAGACAGCAAGACAGTAAATTTGTCCCTGCAGGACACTGTCTCTAAATTAACTAAGTAGAATAAAGAATTACAATATCAAATTTCAGCTCCCACCCTTTCTACTCC
>NW_006921693.1:3755217-3765388 GCF_000298275.1 Orycteropus afer afer
TGTTGGAAGAATTGGGCTGTGAATAAAAAGTTGCTAGAGGCTATCCCAAAGGCCTTTCCTCCTCTAATAGATTGGACTAAATTTCACTCTTGTAAACAAAATAAAGGTGAATGTATTTATAATTATCAGTCTTGGTGGCTCCAGAAGTTTTGTGAACACTCTGGCCTTAATATGACCTCACCTGGTGCTTCTGGAGCTTTTAATGCTGTTTTCTTATCCAGTCTTAAACCAGAGATCTCAGCCTTAGGAAACTAATATGGATTAGAGTTGGAAACAGCTCCTATTTTTGAGCTAACCAACTTAACTTAAAACTTTCACAGACTTTTGAAACCAAAAGTTTTTCCAAGGCTAATATATAATAGCCCTTCAATTGCAATGATTACAATCTCCCAATCAAAACAAAGATGCTAACCCTTCTAATGGTACAAAAGTTAGTATTTGTCACTATTGTGAAAAAAATTGGCCATTGGAAAAATGAATGGTAAAAGTTAAAAAATAAACAAAGACTGACATAGCCTTCCTTTAAAAATGCTACAATCTGATTCACAATGAGGGGGCTCTGGGGATAAAACAGACTTTTCTTGTGGTGGCTTATAATCTGCAAGGAGAAATTACTTTGTTTATTAGCAGAGAAAGTTATCAATTTTAAAATGACACTGGAGACACTCTCTTCTATTAGCTTTACCTGTTTACAAAAGCCAATGTCCTGGAGTATTAAAACCTCAAAAGTAGTGTTCACCAGTCAGGAACAAATGTTGATTCATTCCCAATCTTTTCCAATATCTCATGGTATTATTGAAGACTTATACCCATTTTGCTCAGTTCTGGTACCCCTACCAATGTGCTGAGAAAAGATCTTTTATTCAAATGAAATTGCCATTTACAACTTAATGAAAAGGGGGAAATATTACTGAGTCTGCCTGATGTCCTGAAATCAACAGAGACAGGTTTGGATTATACAGTATTCAGGAAGAAGCCATTTGCTATATACAGTTGCTTGTCATGCCTCTCCAAAATCCAACTCAGACTAGTTCTCTCACTCTGACACCATTCCCCTCATTCCTGAAACCTCATGGCCATCACAGCCACAGATGTAGGTCAAGTCTTGTCAGCTGAGCCAATTAAATTTATTTAAACTTTTGCCCAAAATTCCCCAGTATCCACTGAAATAAGAAGCAAAGGAAAGACTAGCTACCATCATACAAGATTTCCTTTCTAAATGTTAAATTATCCCTTGTACAAGCCCTTGTAATACTCCTGTTCTCCCAGTTAAAAAACCAAATGATAGAGGCTGGAGATGTGTTCAAGATTTGCATACAATCAACCGTATTCTTATTCATATACTCCCAGTAGTCCCTAATCTTCATTTGTTACTTTTCAGTGTCCCTTCAGGGACATTTTGCAATTGTGGATCTTTGTAGTGCCTTTTTCAGTATTCCTGTACATTCTGAAAGTCAATATTTGTTTGCTTTTACCTGGGAAAATCAACAATTTTACAGGACTGTAATTCACTATGGATTTACTGAATCTCCCACCTATTTTTCTCAGATTCTGCGTGCAGATTTGTAACCTTTACAGTTTACAAACAAAATCCACATTGCTGCAATACATTGATAATTTGCTAGTTTGCTCAAACTCCCAACAGGTCTGCCTTGATGACTATGTAGTTTTATTATAACACCTGGCTATTGGTATACATAAGGTTTCCAAAGACAATTTACAATTAGCTCAGTCTTCCTAAATGGAAAGAAGCTATTCTTGTCCTCCTATACTCAAAGAAAAAGCTATGGCAGAGTGGAGACACTCTGTCTTCCATTACCTGTTTATGATTTCTAGAATTCTGTAGCTATTGTCAAACTGGATTCCCAATTTTTCTTCATTGGCTCAACCTTTATACAAATATTTAAAAGCTTCTGAGCCAGATTCATTCCAAATTGCACCAGAAGATCCAGAGGCTTTAGTTCAATTAAAAGGGTCTTTAAAGAACATGCTTGCTCTAGAGTTTCCTAATCACCACCTAGATTTTTCCTTATTTGTATATGAAGTATCTGGAAACACTTCAGGCATACTAACTCAAAAGCATACTCACTGCCGTCAAGTCATTTCTGACTCATAGAGACCCCTTCTTGGGTTTCTGAGGCAGTATCTCTATGGAAGTAGATTGCCCCATCTTCCTTCTGAGGAGTGGCCAGTGGGTATGGAGGACAACAAAGACCTATAGGTTATTATGCCTGCAACTTGACATCTAGTCAGAGGATACCCACCCCGCCTTACGGCTGTGGCTGCTGCTGCTACACTAGTGAAAACCACAGCAGATGTGGTACTGGGAAACATTTTAGATGTCTATGTGCCCCCTGCTGTGTCTGCCTTACTTCATTCTGCCTTGATGTACATCCTTCTGCTAGCAGGCTCACCTCCTATGAAGTTCTCCTGACTTCATCTAACATTAGACTACATTCTGTGGCCTGTTTCAATCTAGCTACTCCTCTCCCTATGACTAAGGAGAACAACTACTATACACATGATTGTCTAGATGTGATTGGAAAGACTTTAACGAATCCTGACTTAGGTTTGTTTGTGGATGGTTCCTATTTAAAACCTAGTCCTACTTGTCCTCACTGTCAAGCTGGATATGCTTTTAGGCCTCCTGATGAAGTCCTTGAAAGCCAGGCTCTCCCTGAAGTCACTTCAGCTTCACAAACTGCCTCTCAAGTTATCTCTGCATTTATGATAAAGAAATAAAAGACCCCCCAAATTTGTCTACTGATGACTTCATCCTTCATGAATTAACTTTAGGAAAACTTAAAACACCAACAATTAGCCCAAAAATACAGAATTAAGGCATGCAAAAAAGACAGTTTTTTACCAAGATCCTGCCACTAAATTGTGGACTAAGCCTAAAAAAAGAAAAACAAAACAAAACAAACTATTATAGCCAATTTCCTGCATGTTCCTGTGATGTGAGCCTCACCTGAAGGTTCTTACAAGGGACAGAATAAAATGATTGGGAATTAAAAAATATATATATATTGGGAGCTGCTGAACGTGCGGCCACCCATTGCCTTGTTTGGCCTCACTACAATCCGAGAAAATACTTCAGAGTCCTACCTGGACAGTACTGACTTAGGTTTTATCTTCTGGGCCTGTGCTTGAATGCCAGCTAGATGTTATTCAGCTTCTGTCTTCAAATGATTATAAATTTGTATTAGTAATGATTTATAAATTTTCACATTGGGTAGAAGGCTTCCCCTGCTGTCATGCTATTGCAGCTTGTGTAGCAAAGAAACTTCTTGAAAACATCATGCCCACCTGGGGAGCACCAAAAACTCTTTGCAGTTATTGGGAAAGTCATTTCACTGGCGCAGTCATCCAAGGACTGTTTTGAGTTGTTTCCATTTTTCAAAGGCAACATTTTCTCTGTCATTCTTCAGTCTTCTGGCCAGGTAGAGAGAACTAAAGAATTACAGGCAATCCCTGGGTTATGAACATCTGATTTACAGACAACTCCTACTTGCGCTTAAGTAGGGCTTCAAATCAATTTGAATCAACTCTTTCATGGCCAATGAAGCTAAACAAGAGCAGGCTAGAATTTTTACAATTTGGGGATCCATCACAGTAACCAGAATGGGAAAAATTACAGGTTAAAACCCTGGCATGGGAAACATGGAAGAGGCACAGTGAGTCCTTTCAGGAGCCTAATGCATGAGATTGCATGATTAGCAGGGCCATGGAGAGCCACACACATGCAAAGTGGTGCAGTCAGCCACCATCTTTGAGCAGGACACCACTGTCTTTGAATGGGATGTTATCATCTTTGAGTGGGGTGCCACCTTCTTTGAGTAGGGAGAGCAGTATTTTAGCTCAAAATCCATTTTATGTTTATGTAAATTTGTCTTCACTGTAAAACAATTAAACCAACCCCTACTCACAACAAATTCTTCATCACCATCAACTTCAGGTGTTGCATGTGCGGCTTTTAAATCATTGAAAAGGCTTTGAGCCTTTTCTTGCACGAAAGTATCCATCAGCTGCTCCAAGGGACAACAGACCTGACAGTCTGCTCCCATAAACACTACAACCTAGGAAACCCTATGAGGCAGTTCTGTTCTGTCCTATGGGGTCACTATGAGTCAGGATCAACTCAACTGCACATAGCAACAACAACATGAGAGTTTTATTTTCAACCTAAACTATTATCATTTGTATCTCCAAGAATTCAAATCAGTGGTTCACTAGTTTTCTCCTACTGCAAACATTCACTTTCTAATTCTGACCAAAGTATTTGGTCATTGGATCAATCCAGGGAATTCTAGAGAGTCCAATCTGTTGGTCTAAACAAAGAGAAGAAAGGTGGAAGGTACTTGAAATTTTCTTTCTTTTAAAAATGTAAATCACAGTGTGCTACTTCCACTTCCTGCTTTACATCCTCCCTGACTCCCAAGTGTGCTTAGAATGAAATTTCAACTCCCTACAGTGGCCAATTGGCTTGCATGATCTGACCTCTGTTTAGGTTATCACTCTCACTTCTTCTCACCCCTCTTGCTGGCTATATGCCAGCCACACAGTCTGTGTTTATTTTCCTGAGCACACCAAGGTCTTTCTTGCCTTAGGGCAGTATTTTTCAGGCTTTCTGAATGTTGACCTGTAATAGGAAATGCATTGTGCATCTCAATTCAATGCCTCTGTGTGTAACTGACACTAAAATTGTATCACACAGCCCTGACTGTGCTGGGATGCACTCTGAGATTGTCTATTCTAATCTATTCCATTCTATTTCATTTAGGGGGGAAACTAGTGGATAAAATAAGCAAACAAACATTGCCGTGGAGTCAATTCCCACTCACAGTGACCCCACAGGACAGGGTAGAACTGCCTTGTAGGTTTTTCAAGTCTGTAATCTTTATGGAAGCAGACTGCCACATCTTTCTCCTGCAGAGTGGCTAACCTTTTGGCTAGCAGCTGAATGCTCAACCACCAGAGTGCCTTCTAAAACTTGTTGGTATCTACTACCTTGATGTTGTTGTTGCTTGCCATCAAGTCGGACCCGACTCATAGTGACCCCTCCTTGGGTTTCCGAGACAGTATCACTACAGAAGTAGATTGCACAGTCTTCCTTCTGAGGAGTGGCTGGTGGGTTTGAACCGCCAGCCTTTTGGTTAGCAGTCAAGTGCCTTAGACACTATGCTACCAGAGCTCCTAGTTAAGGGATTAGTGTCCCTAATTTGTCAAAAAGAGTTCTTCTGTGACTCCATCCACTATGCTCCCAGAGCTCCTACCTTGATGTTACAATTTACTAATGGAAAACGCAGAGTTTGCAAAACTCTCCTCAAGAGTCCAGAAGCACTCGTGGGTTCCTCCCCCAGGGATGGCAAGTCTCTCCTTTCCTTCACAGCTAGTCATAAATATTATGTTCCCTTGCTATTTTTCCCACCTTGTTATTCTATTACAACACCTTGTTTATTTCCCTTGTAACAATTTTCCAAAAGTATAATTGCCTAATTCATTGCTTTCTTACCTCTTTACTGTATGTCTCTCACTCTGCCACAATATCAATTTCATAAGGCCAAGCACCTTGTTTGCTTTGAACACCACTGTGTACCTAGTGCTTAACACAATACTTGGGACATAGTAAGTGCTCAATAGCTACTTATGAATGAATGAAGGGAAGGTCATGTTTTACCCTCTAAGATTTTACTTTCCCTCTGTTTCTTGGAAGGAAAATTGGGCAATCTATTTCCGTAGAGATACTGCCTTGGAAACCCAAGGAGGGGTCTCTATGAGTTGGATTTGACTCGACGGCAGTGAGTTTTTCTGTTATACAATCCAGCACATTCCATGTGTCCTGCTGGTTTGATCATTGAATATACTCCCCACTGATCTTGGGAGAGAAGATTCTAGGCACAGGGCACCTTGTGTTGTCAAAGATAACCTAGTCCCCTAAGAATGAGATGGGGAAATAGGGCTGTCAGACCTGAAGATGTCACAAGATACAGAATTCTCCCCAAAACTTTGGCTCAGGGTTGAATGGAGGGGGCATTAAGAACCATTGAATTTTCCTTTTCTTCCATCTTGGGAACTGGGGGCTTCCATTGTGAATTCACCTGTTTAAAGGAAATCACATTGCTAATAGTCTTTCCCATCTGAATAAAGGAAATGAAGTTTGTACCTGCTACATGTCCATCCAGAAGCCCTGGTGGCATAACAGTTAAGCTCTTGGCTGCTAATCAGAAGGTTGGTAGTTTGAATCTACCAAGTGGCTTCATGGAAGAAAGACTGCTCCTGTAAAGATTAAAACAAAAACAAAAAACATTACCATCAAGTCAGTTCTGACAGATAGCAACCCTATTGGATAGAGTAGAACTCCTCCATAATGTTTCCAAGGCTGTAATCTTTACAGAAGCAGATTGCCACATCTTTTTCCTATGGAGCAGTTGGTGAGTTTGAAATACTGAACTTTTGGTTAGAAGCTGAGTGCATAACCACTGTACTAACAAGATTCCTTCATTACAGCCTGGAAAACCCTGTGGGGCAGTTCTACTCTGCCATGTAGGGTCACTATGGGTTGGAAATTGACTCAGCACTCAGTAACAACAATAACAACACATCCATCCAGCCTGCTACCATCTAAACCCTGGGATTATGAAGATGAATAAAACAGTGTTGGCCTCAGATGTTGCCTAATTGACTTTGCAGAGTTTTGAAGGGCACATGGACACCTGTATCAAATGAGTAAGAGGTGAGCTGTAAGCAGATGCTACCTTCATCAGTATTTAAAACAAACAAACAAACCCTGCATGTATTTTTTAATTAGTAATAGAGAAAATTTTCTGTGCAGAAAATAAACATTTATTAAAATCTTATTGTATGACCTCCATCTTCTTTTGATGCTTCCTGAGTCACTCAAAATTTTGCCCATAGAATCCTTCAATATTGCAACTTGACGCTTGAATTTTTCTTCCATTCTTTCAGCTTGAGAAATGCCGAGCATGTTCTTCCCTTTCGGTTTTCTAACTCCAGGTGTTTGCATGTTGCATTATAATATTTTGCTTTCTCAAGCTGCCCTTTGCAATCATCTGTTCTGTTATTTTACTCCATCATTTCTTCCATTCACTTTAGCAACTCTCTGTTATGAGCAAGTTTCAGAGTCTCTTCTGACATCTATTTTGGTCTTTTCTTTCTTTTTAGTTTTTTTAAAGATCTTTTGCTTTCTTCATGTATGATGTCCTTGATGTTACCCCAGACTTGTCTGGTATTTTGTCCTTGGTGTTCAGTGTGTCAAATCTCTTGTTGAGAAGGTCTCTAAATCCAGGTGGGATATACTCAAGGTTGTACTTGGATGTTGTGGACTTGTTTTAATATTCTTCATCTTCAGCTTGAACTTACATATGAACAGTTGGTGGTCTGTTCCACCACCAGCCCCTGGCTTTGTTCAGACTTATGATATTGATCTTCTCTATCACCTCTTTCCACAGACGTAGTGAATTTGATTTCTGTGTATTCCATCCAGTGAGGCCCATGTGTATAGTCACTGTTTGTGTTGTTGAAAAAATGTATTTGCAATGAATAAGTTGTTGGTCTTACAAAATTCTATTATGTAATTCTAGAGTTATTTTTATCACCAAGGCTGTATTTTCCAACTACTGATCCTTCTTCATTTCCAACATTCACATTCCAATCACTAGTAATTATCATTGCATCTTGATTTCATGTTTGATCAATTTCAGAAGAAAAGAGTACACAGAGTCACCATACCAAAAACAATTGGTTGATGTTCAGCCATTTCAGGAGGTAGCATATGATCAAGAACCAATGGTATTAAAGGAAGAAGTCCAAGCTGCACTGAAGGAATTGACCAAAAAAAAAGTCTCCAGGAATTGATGTAATACCTGTTGAGATGTCTCAACAAATGGATGCAGCACAGGAGGCCCTTACTCATTTATGCCAAGAAATTTGGAAGACAGCTACCTGGCCAACCAACTAGAAGAGATCCAAATGTGTGCCCATTCTGAAGATGTGTGATCCAACAGAACATGGAAATTATCAAACAATATCATTAATAACACACACAAGTAAAATTTTGCTGAAGATAATTCAAAATGGTTGCAGCTATACATGGAGAGTTGTGGATAACAGTGCAAGGAATGGGAATTTCAGAATACTTAATTATACTCCGAGGAACCTGTACATAGACCAAGAGGCAGTCATTTGAACAGAAGGAATAGTGCATGATTTTAAACCAGGAAAGGTGTGCATTGGGGTTGTATTCTTTCACCATACTTATTCAATCTGTATACTGAGCAAATAATCTGAGAACCTGGAGTATATGAAGAAGAATGTGGCATCAAGATTGGGTAAGAATCATTAACAACCTGCAACATGCAGATGACGCAACCTCGCTTGCTGAAAGCGAAGAGGACTTGAAGCACTTACTGATGAAGATTAAGGACTACAGTCTTCAGTTTAGATTACACCTCAACATAAAGAAAACAAAAATCCTCACAACTAGAGCAATAAGCAACATCATTATAAATGGAGAAAAGACTGAAGTTTTCAAGGGTTTCTTTTTACTTGGATCCACAATCTATACAAATGGAAGCAGCAGTCAAGAAATCAAATGATTCATTGCATTGGACAAATCTGCTGCAAAAGACCCCTTGAAGTGTTAAAGAGCAAAGACATCACTTTGAGGACTAAGGTTTCATGCCCCAAGACATCGTATTTTCAGTCCCCCATATACATGTGAGAGCTGAGCAATGAATAAGGAAGACCAAAGAAGAACTGATGCATTTGAATTGTTGTTAGCTTCTATGGAGTCGGCTCCAACTCATGGTGACCTTACGCGTAACAGAATGAAACGCTGCCCTTCATGGTGGTTGGTTGGAGTCTATTGTTGTGGCTCTCGTGTCAGTCTGTCTCACTGAGGGCTCCTCTTATTTTTGCTGACCCTCTAATTTGTCAAACATGGTGTTCTTTTTTGAGACAGATCTTTCCTGATGATGTGTCCAAAGTAAGCAAGTTGAGGTCTTGTCACCCTTGCTTCTAAAAAGCATTCTGGTTGTATTTCTTCAAGGCTGATTGGTTTGTTCTTTTGAAAGTCCATGGTATATTCAATATTCTCTGCCAATACCACAGTTCAAACACATCCATTCTTCTGTCTTCCTTTTTCTCGACCCACCTTTCATTTGCATGTGAGGAGATTGAAAAGACCATGGGTTGAGTCAGGTGCACCTTAGCCTCAGTTGGCATAGAGCTGCTCTCTCCACCACCATAACCTGCCCATCTTCCTGGCCACCTGACCTCTCTCCTGCCCCTATGGATATCCTCCAAACTAAAATGCCCAGTATTTTAGAGCTGGTGCCCTGGCACCCTGATGCAGCTCTTTGTAGAGCATTTTGATTGGTTGGTCACTGATAAATAATGTTAATATCGTGGCTGAATATTAGCTCAGGGCCCATAAATTCTATCACTTAGGAAGTCTATGGAAGGAATTAGGTAACTTTGCCCAAGGTCACACAGCTAATGTTGACTTAAACCTGGGACTGTCCAATTTCCAAAACCACTTCCAATCTCCTTGTTTACAAGTCAGAATCCTTTGTTTCTAAGCCTGGTCCAGACACTTGTGACCTTGTGACTTAGGACCTCTCAAAGGGGGAACAAGGTAAGTGTAGAATGACCCATCTGGCTCCCCTACCTATCCAGGCATTGTAAAGTGCCTTTTGTAGGGAAATGTTTCCTCTCATTTTGTCTGAGGCAGATTATCAAGCTCAGCAGTCAATTTTAGGCCAGAGATCAAACTCAACTCATTAATTATTCACAGAGTTGATAACTCGGCTCTTCTCTTGAACTGTTAAACTCGTTGAGACAAGCCAGAACTAGAAAGCTGGTAAAACAAAGCTTTTTGAGAATAACTTTGTGAAACAGAGTATAAAATATTTTTAGAGAGAAAATGTGGTCAGTGAAAGTAAAGCTTGCAGGGAAAGGAACTTGGCTTTGGGAGCTGAACAGACTCCACTTTATAAACTTTTGTTATTGGGCAAGTCATGTAATCAGTAATCTTGGTTTCATCATTTGAAAAATGGGCATAATGATAAGTACCTTCAAGAGTTGTTTAGAGTCAGATACAATGGGTGCCCAGGCCTGAACTCTGAGCCTGGCACCAGGAGCAAGAACC